>NW_027660370.1:187500-252014 GCF_963280865.1 Gymnoscopelus braueri | reverse complement strand
TCTTGATCACATGACTATAGAGATCATGTGTACCGATTTGCGTGAAATGTGGATAAAATCTGAAGGCTTAAAGGAGAATACCGGACAAATTAAGTGTTGCCTTTGATGTCTCGTTACTTACCGACCGACGTGAAAAGTGGCGTTCTTTTTTTCCATAGATTCCCGTGTCGTCATTTTTTAAACCCCCTCCGTTGTCAGAATGGGAGCGCGTGGGTCAGGGAGATTCGTCTATTGTAACCGAGGCAAAGTTGTTTTTCTCTCTTCTGCTCGTCTTTGTGGAGTCTCATGATAGTCAAACATGCGTTGAAATGTCCTGCGAGGCCACCGTTAATGGCGAACGATTTAACACTGGATGCTTGTTTCTTTCCAGAACCTGGCAACTCGTGCTCACATGCTCATTAGATCCTGAGAAAGACTATTTTATATTTCATTAAGATTTATATGGTTACATTTGATGTAAAAACGATTTTACTGTTGTTGTTAGCCATCTTTAGCAACTTAGCTCCCCTTTATGTAACCCATTACATTAGGGCAGGGGTCTTCAACAGGGGGTCCGGGACCCCTAGGGGGTCCGAGACCCCTAGGGCGTCCTCAGAGTTACTACAGGGGGATGTTTGTGTGATAGGAACTTATTTTTTTTTACATTAACCAGTCCAGAACCCTAGAATTCCTTTTTCTGAGGGGAACATTAGCCAAAAATAGCAGCTCACATTGTGAGCTTGTAGATCGGCTATTTTAGCAAAGAGGTTTGATGTAGAGGGAAAAGGAGCAGATCAAGTAGGCTACGTACAATTATTTAGGGTTAAAGTGGTTAACTGTCTGAAAATACACATCAACATGAATCCAACAGTGATGATATTGCTGTCAAGTCTATGAAGCTATCTATGAAATCTATGAAAAAGTTTAATCTGCACACAATGTTATACAATAAGTAGTGGGGGTCCCTGCTTCATCTCAGCTAAGGGGTCCTTGGCCTGGAAAACGTTGAAGACCCCTGCATTAGGGCATTAAATGAGACATATAATTGTGCGCTTGTTATGAGCTTGTAGATCTGCCATTTTTTTAATTATAATAACACCTGTGTGTGTGTGTGTGTGTGTGTGTGTGTGTGGGGGGGGGGGGGGGGGGGGGGTCCTGACAACCGGACAGCGTGGATACCAGCCTGCAGACACCAGTAGCAGGTATGTCTTGTGTTATTGTATTGTATTGTGTTGTATTGTATTATATCACATCTTGTATTTCATTTCTAACGCTTACTGGTCCATTTGGTTCCAGAGCAAAATTTCCATTTAGGATCAATATATTTGTAAGTCAAGCTTTTCACATATGAATGCAATAAAAATCCATTCTCATGACATTGGCATTTTATGAGCAAAACGTCACGTTTGTCTGCTTATTGCAGTACACCAACCTCACCATGTCAAATGTACTTCTGTGTGCAAGACGGTGTACATAGAAGAATAAATAATTCAGATTTTATGTGTGATGTTCAAAATAGACTGATGAAAATCTAATATTTTATATGTACATATCCTTTTTGCATTCAGGGCCTGCTGCTTGTCCTCTGACGAACAGATGTACATCTCGTTTCTCCTCTCACACCAGAGAGCACCTACCAGGAGCCTACACTCATCCCAGCCACCTAGTAGATGTTCTGGAGCAGGACGTTATGTGACGTTGTCCCTGCCTCTCCTCAAGCCTAAATGCACCCCAACCCCACATAATTATGACTGACATGGTTTTATGGCTGTAGGAACAGTGTGTGATTGCAGGAACAACATGAGAAACATTATTCTACCAATCACATAGTAAAATCCTCAGTGTTAAACTATAAGTGTGTGTTTAATTGTAACCCAGTGTACCTGTAACGGGTGCATTTGGTTACATTTGTACACTCTTGGTTAAATTAACACGGAGGATTTTACTATGCACGAGGTGTGAAGCTGATGAAAATAATACACATCACATGCCTTGCATTTGAGTTCAACTTTGGTGAAACTGTGAAAATGAATTTTGCCAAGGCAGGCTTGGCCAGAACCTCCATCCAAATTTGATGATGGAGAGGGCCATTATATTTCCACACTGACTCCAGAGAGCCACATTGCATATACTGTCGGGCAGTCACCTCTTATCTCCATATTTTAACTTTTTTCGTAAATTGATGCTGTACTTCGCCATTCTATGTCACACAAAAGTAGCAAAAATAGCCAATCTACAAGCTACATTGGACACAAAAAAGATAATATTGTAATACTAGTCACTAATATAGACTGAATTAATTAAAGCGGGTCATGTTTGCATGTTTGGAATTGTAACAGCTTAAATCAATCAGTATTCTGATATTAAGTGAACAGTATACATGACTGTTACCATAGCCTTGTATTGGTGCATTTGTCTCCAGGGGGATACACCACAAATGAGCCAAGCTATCACGCCAGTGTATTTGAATAAATTAATAGGCTTGTATTTGTATTTGCAGTCAGATCACCTTACCACTATTTTTTGGGGAAAAGACAAGACGACTAATAACAGAACTAATGCAAAACATGGTTATCAATTATGTAGTAATTGATAACCATGTAGGTTATTCATACTGAAATGTTGTATTATAATACTGTATATTGAATTTTCCCCTCTGGGAGTCAATAAAGGTGCACCTTATGTTATCATATAATTGTGTCTTGAAATATAAATCTGTAATTCACTGCTATACATTTTACAAATATACAAGTTAATGAGCTGTGTTCTGACCTGAAAGGTTAACATGATGGGAACATAGATTGAAAAAGCAATTTCTACAATGCACATACAGTAAGTAAAGAGACCAACAAATATTTTGTTTTGTACTAAGAATGTTGAAAACCAAATCAATTATCAGTACCAGATTAATAAGGCTAACATCCTCTAGGTCAGTGGTTCTCAAACTGGGGGTCGGGACACCCAGGGGATCCCCAAATTATTTTGGGGGGTCCCCAGATGATTAAAAGAAACCCCCCCCCCCCTATTCTGGGGGGAACATTTGCAGAAAATAGCAGATCTACAAGCCAACACGACGTGCTGCAACCCCTTGTGGGCATGTAGATCTGCTCTGTTAAAAATAGCCAATCTTCAAGCCAACAACACAGCGCTGCGACACGTGGGCTTGTAGATCGGCTATTTTCGGTTAATAGGTTTGGTGTAGAGGGGAAAAAAGAGCAGACAAAGTACTGAGGGTTAATGTCTGAAAATACACATTAGCATGACTCAAACATATGAATAGAAAAGATATGTAAACAGATAAAGAATATTATATATATTTCCACAACACTGATGAGTGCTGTAAAACAAGTCTATGAAGCTATCTATGAAATGAATGAGTTTAATCTGCAACTCAATTGAATTTTTACTACAATATGTAGTGGGGGTCCCTGCTTCATCTCTCTCTCAGCTAAGGGGTCCTTGGTCTGAAAAACAGAGTCTATACGTGGTCCATTTCTTTTTCCATCTATGAACTTATAGATCTTCTATTCTGCTGAATGTTTGCCTAGGTCACATGGGGTCATTGGGGGAGACACCAAGCTAGATGACTCATCTAATACCCAAGACCAATCAGCAGTGGTCATGGAGGAATTGGTAATTGGCATCACAACAAGACTCCAACCTAGACGTTCAACCAATAGTGTCCAGGAGAATTACCCTCCCATACGCCCCATCCCCGCTCGCGGCAGCGAACACTGCAGGAGGGTTAGGTTTTATCTCTCCTCACCTTAATGTTGGTGTATTCCACAATATTCCACAACATTCCGCAAAAAAATAATAACAGACAGACAGACAGACAGACAGACATAGATATACAGCAGACAATCTATGTCTGTCTGTCTGTCTGTCTATTCTTTTCACAAAATAATGTAGTGTATACAGTAGCTATAGCTAGGTTGCCTGAGTTCACTCTACCGTTCAATTAATTGCTTTTCATTTGAAGTTAGGAAAATAATAATCTCTCAAGTGTTACTTCCTATTATAGATTATGCTGATGTTGTGTATGCAGAACACCACAGAACCTCATCTTAAGCCTCTTAATGTTTTGTATGACTCCTTGTGCCGGTTTGTCTTGAGGTCTATATGGAACTCATCACTGCCTCATGTTCACCTCACTCAATTGGTTGCAGCCTAAATCAAGAAGGCAATTACTGTAGATTGGTTTCTCTTTTTAAAAACGTTAATGCATTTACTTTAGTTGCCCTTCCTTCTTTGAAACAGTATTAGCTCAATATACATCATCATATTCACTTAGACACTAGCAATATCCTTACTTTGATGTCCCACACATCTTTAAAGAGGTTGGACGAAGGTCATTCTAATCTACTACATAGCTCCATTTCCTCCTTCTGACCCCTCAGGACTTCCCTTGATACAACTTGTTTATGCTTCTAAATTGACTGTACCTGTAGGGATATATACACTGATAGTAGTTGCACTGTGCCCTTCCTTCTCTTCTGTTGTTTAACAGCTGATGATGTGGTGGTTGGTGGGGTGGGTGGAAGAGGGTGAGCAAGCTATCTGTGTTTGAATGTATCTGTATACTTGTATTGTATGTGTGTATCTGTCTGTTGTTAATGTTTTTATGGGACCCCCTTGAAAATGAGATGCTGCACCCCAAAGGGCTATCCCTACAATAAAAATCTGAACAAATCTGAATATCTATCATGGTGTCACAGTGCTTATTTACAGCTAATAAACACAGGTTGCTGTTTCACCATGTTGATATGTGACATGACATCATGCTAATTTCTAACTGTGAGGAGAGATTTTGTTACTGTGCTAAAAAAAAGCCTAACCAATTTATACATTTCCTGTAAGCTTGTCTAGTTTTAATTGTTGATATATTATTGTGATAGCTATAGCCTATAACAAGGGTTCCCAAACTTTTCAGGCCGTGACCCCCCAAAATAATCCCCAAAAAAAGGAGTTGCGATGTTAAATTTAGTTTGACTCGGCTCCACAGATAAATACATTGCAAAAATAGCAGATCTACAAGCTCAAAACACCTCGCATTTGTGAGCTTGTAGATCGGCTATTTTCACAATGTTTGCCTCTTTCTTAGGTCATATTTGACAATTTGTATAGTTTTATTTTATAATATTATAATATTTTTTATAGTATAGTTTTTTTTTTACTTTTTTCGATTTAGAGGTATTAAAAGGGTCTTAAAAGTCCTTAAACTATCACTTTAGAAATGTGAAGATACCCTGTATACGCTTATACTGTATTTGACTGACTGACTGACTGACTGACTGACTGTACCAGGGAAATTAGGGCACAGCAGGTGAACATACTTTGAGGTAATCGGCGCACTGCACAGAGACCGAGGAGTTTTATTTATTTTAAATGTATATTCAAAATAATTAAGTAGCACAATTTCAACGGCACAAATTAGAGCACAAGCACAAAGAATTAGATTTTTTTATACAGGGGCCAGTTTCGAATTGCAGCCACCTATAAGTGCTCTTTTAGAGCGGTTTTATAGATAGATATATCTGTCCATCTGTCTAACATTGATGTAGCCATAATGTTATATTATAATCATGTATATATATATATATATATATATATATATATATATATATATATATATATATATATATATATATATATATACTCAAGTACTGTACTTAATTTACAATTACAATTACAATTTTGAGGTATTTTTACTTTACTGGAGTATTTCCAGTTTGCAGTACTTTTACTTCTACTCCACTACATCTCAGAGGCAAATTGTACTTTCACTCCACTACAATTATTTGAAAACTTTAGTTAGGCCTACAAGTTACTTTGCAGATATACATTATTATATTATAAAACCATAAGTTAAACATTTAAGCCCTATTGTATACATAATGGTGCCACCTGCTGGATTGTGTAATAACTGCAGCCCACGGGAAGGGGTGGGGGGCTGATACACACGACGCACTGTTTACACGCGACACACTGTTTTTGCAAGTGAGCTAGCCTCAGACTGGACAAAAATACGTCACAAATGACACGCGGCCACAAGCTGAAAAAGAGGAGTCACACATGTGTAGAAATCAGATCCACAAGCGTAATTTGTGCGTCACTTGTAAAAGGCAATCCACAAGCTGAAAAGGAGGAGTCACACATGTGTAGAAATGAGATCCACAAGCGTAATTTGTGCGTCACTTGTAAAAAGCTATCCACACATGTGTACACAAAAACTCGTAGTTACAGAGCACGATTTTTTTTACTTGCAGATACCAGAAAACACGAGTGAAGCAGTCAAAACATTTGTGAATTCATTTGCGAGTTATTAGCCATAAAGATTATTTGCCAGGTGTAAATTACAAAGTTGGAGAGGGAGGAATTGGACATTATTGCGCACATGTGAAGTTCGTGCTTCACTTGTAAAAAGCAGGTGACAAATGTGCAAATAATAACTACAGAGCTTGACTTTTTACAGAGCTTGATTTTATATTTACAATGCTGATTTTTTTGTGTGATCACAGTACAGAATAGAAGAGACGAATGCATAATATTTGTGACGTTAAAAAGTATACGACTGACGAATGCATAATATTTGCGAGGTTCAATATAAATACGAGTGACGAATGCAAAATATTTGCGAGGTTAGAAAAAATCTTTGCAGATAATAAAGTCCAATATTATCTTCCATACCAGGGAGTTGTGATTGGGAGAGCTATGGGGGGCTTTATTATTTAGAGCAGAGGCTAATTAATTTAGGCAACAGACAATATGAATAGCACTAATAACAAACTAGATTCAATGATCTTAGTTCCATAGGCCACATAACGGTTTTGTGTTATACAAAGATTCAAATAATTCTGTGATGGCTTAGCATACAAAAATGATGCCATAGTTAAGTTTGTTACTTAGAAGAATATATATAATTAATGCATTTATTCCATAAATATTTTTCATCACAGTAGGGCTAGTGGAGAGGGGGGTTTACCATCAACTTTCACCAGTAAAACAAATTAAAATAAAAACATTCAGCAATGAGCTCAATATAAATATAATATATAATATATCGGTATCGGATCGGTATCGGTATCGGTTTCAAAAAAACAATATTGTGCATCTCTACTTGGCATCAAGGGTTGCATTGGGGGTAAGTCCCTGAGACATACTAGCATCATGTCCATGGGGTGTACTTGTACATCAAGCTGCCTTGCGCTAAAGACACAGGAGATAGGCTCATGCCCTATGGGCCTCAGGGCTCAGCAAGGCTTACTTACATGTTCATGGGTTAAGTAACTTTGAGTTTTCATTCAAACTGTAATTTTGGTGTTTTATTATAATAACTCCTGTATTGCCAGAAAAGCTTATCTCAAAGACCAATGACAACCCAAGAGGTGAACTCTCATGAGAGCTCCCGATCACGACAGTATGTGCCAGGGATGGATTCGTGACGTCCAGTGTATAAATCTTGTGACAGGAAAAGCCCAACTTGCAGCAGCACATGTCTCTTTGATAGTAATCTCTCAAGAACAGATTCTGCTCTGCGTTGGAATCTGTCGTGAAGGTTCGTCATAACATGTACGCACTGGGCTACAAGTGGGCGTGCCTTCAGATCAGGAAGCAGGCCGCGCTTTACCCAATCAAATGTAGTGGGCGGGATTCACGTGTCCGTCGATCCTTCCCCCTCGAAACAAACCCAAACTAATTTAACAATAGCGTCCGCGGAGCAGACAAAACCACGGAAAGATATTCACATTTTAACTTACTCTTTCATCATAGAAACAAGTGGGCTTATAACCAAAACGATCCATGTTCTCTGGGAGAAGTGGTGGTTCCGTATAGAAATATTGTTAGTGGGAATGAAAACATAGTGGCACCACCGGAAGTGAAAGGCTGAAGGCAGACCAAAACCCCGGTTTCCTTGCGCACGGGTGCTACGTCGTCATTGTCCCAGAGCCAAGATGATATAGTACAAACAGCAGAGGGCGCTGTTTTTCATTCTCATCTTGGCTCTGGGTTCCCAGATTGCTTTGATAGAGACAGCCATGAAAAGGGCCCAAGATGTAGGCATTCCTCTAATGGAATGTGGACGCAACCCTACATGGGCCTGTAGACTCGTGCTGGTGTCGGCAAAATAAATCACATCCAAAATCCGTTGGGAGAGAAGTTGCTTATTGATGGGCTTGTCAAAAAATATACGTTTTTCTGAAAACTTAGGATTTAGAAGGCGTTTTTAAAATCAGCCTCAGGTCTAAATGGGTTATTAGTGACACCCCTGAAAAGGGCCCAAGATGCAGCCATTACTCTAGGGTAATGTGCATACAACCATGCAGGGGCCTCTTGCTGGTGTCGGCTAAAGATATCACACCCACAATCCGTTGGGAGAGACGTTGCTTAATGATGGGCTTGTCAGTATGAGCCTTTGCTCATGAAATAACTATCCATATACATGATCTCACATGGCAGAGCATATGCAACCGCTGGTGCTCAGGAGAGGAACATTTAGTTTTTAGGGATAAAGACCGGTTTGGGCTTAATCACTACTTTAGAATTACCCAAATTGCAAACTTGAGTATACTCTGAGTGCACTGAGAGTGCATTGATATCCCTGACTCGCTTCGCCAAAGCAATGCATCAGCCAGGCTTGAAGATGAGAAGGCACCAATGGCTCAACTGTGGGCAAGTGGTAAAGGCTTGACTCTTTCAAGCAATAAAACATTGAAGCCCCCTGGACAGGGTTGGTAGAAGAGAATGGCTTCTGAAAGCAGTGTGTGATTTCATCCATGCACTCTGGGAAGCACATTTTGCATGTTGGCATGTTTAGCCTTCGGCAATCTCTTTCACTCGTTCCAGGATGGAGGCTTGCTGTTGAGGCTGCTGATTTTACTGTTATTTATTTGCTTCTTCCAAAACTGTCTTGATGAAATGGGAATCCTGTTAGACATGCTTAGATGATGAGAGCTGTAGTTCAGTTGCACAATGATAAAACTTAGACACAACACTGTAAAAACAATGTAGAAAGGTGGACACTGTAGAGCACATATGTCCGACAGGTTGGGTTGCCTAGCAAGGGCTGTGTAAGTCGAGGGTTACAGCTGTGCGGACCCGAAGCTGACTGATCAGCCGTCGGAGCTCACCCCTCCGCTACCCCACATTGTTGAACGGTTAATGCAAGTAAAACCAGTCAGATACACACACTACTAAATGCTACCAAATAAACCACCACCAGTGCTGCAGTTTAGAGGAGAGAAGGTGGGAAATGTGTGCTATCTTTTGTGATACTGTATGTACAGTATGTACTGTATGTACACTGTATATTAAAACTAAAGATTGTCTCTGTCTGGCTGCTATGTTGAGTGTTTTGCTTGGAGGCGGTCGGCGGGGCCACCGTGGCTCCATGAAGCTGTCAATCTAGGGACACCTGGCTTGATATTTTGACGGCAAAAAAAGGACACACGTGCGGGAGCGAGAGGGGCGTGTGGCATAAAGCTTGCCTAGGGCGCAATTAGGCTCAGATCCGGGCCTGTCTTCACATGCCTCTGTGTTTTGAGATATTGAAGTCAGTCATTTATCATCCCCAGTCATGCCTCTGAGGACCACATTGCCGGGTAGACTCGTTTTATCTCTGTATTTTAACTTTAGCAAAAGTAGCCGATCTACAAGCTCAAAACACGGATCCAGATTTTTTTTGTTGCTATTTTTGAATTGGAATCCTGAAAAGTAACATTTGTATTTAATTTCAAATGCATTTAGTTATACTTATGTTAACTTTATGAACTTAAATACAAATACATTGGACATAAAAAATACAATAGAATTGTAATACTAGTCATTAAAGTTGTACAATGCAAAATCACAAATAACGATTTTTAGCAACCTCTGCTGGTCACTACCGTCACTGCATACAATTTCCCTAGTCCTCGATTACCCAGAATTCCATTCGTTTTCACCGGAAGCCGGAAGCGTTTCAAAAAGCGATCTTTTAATTGTTTTATACTATCTACGGATCGTTTCTCTTAGCCAGTGGAGCATTAGTTACCATGAGCTGTGCTTTCTTTTTCTGTTCTTTTTCGATCTCCCAATTCTACATTCTCTTAAAATCAGCGTGAGGTTCCTTTTTGTTAATAGCGCGGTAGTTCCTGGCCAAACAGGAAACCGTTGCGGTAGTTCCTGAGGACGTCGGCCACGACGTCATGACGTTGGCCAGGAACGTCATTTTCCCGGGAAAGTCCCCCCCGTACACGTTCAATAGAAAATATATAAATAAAAGGCTTCCGGGGGTGAAATTCACGGAGTGGGTGTTGTGAAACTTTTGCCACTCGCAAAAGATATACAATTTAACTTTAGTTTTGTTGAAAACGTTACCTAGTATTACTTTAAGCTACTAATATAGACTGAAGTAATTAAAGCAGGTCATGTTTGCATGTTTGGAATTGTAACAGCTGAAATCAATAATATACCAGTATTCCGATATTCACCTGCGGGCCGCATTAAGTGAAGGTGGGGGCCGCATGTGGCCCCCGGGCCGCCAATTGCCCATGTATGAGTTAGATCTTTGGAGCGGAGCGCCGGGTTTTTGGCAGTCCTGATAGCGTCTGACAAACCTGGTAATTTACGACCCGATGTTGAACCGTTACGTCCATGTCCAAGTCCATGTTAACATTGTTTCAGCTCAGCTATTGGGCTGGTAACGCAGATGACAGGACATTTGAGCAGTGAGCACCTCAATGGTTGATAGGTTAGAACAGTGCGGGCATCACACTGTGTGCGGGCGCTGTGGACATGATATCCAAAGCGCTCTTCAGCTCAAAAGGTGAAAACAAGCCCCAAAAAAGCGATCTACAAGCGATGCTACACGTTTTTTTAGTATCTTGGTTTTTATCCCATGATTTTGTAACTAATTTTCACCCAGTACCAATTGCCTATGTAATACTGGGCGCTACTCTCCCTCTGCCAGCCTAGGGAGAGCCCAGAACTGAGCTCATGCCTCCTTCAATGCATGAGCAGCTAGCAAGCCGCTTCTTATCACCTGACAGGGGGGAGTTTCCCCGGTTGGACGTAACGCGTGGAAGGAACACATTATTCCAACCAGTTCCTTTCCCCTCCATCAGGCGCCCCGGCTGACCAGGGGGAAGCAGTGTAGAGACCAGGATGATTGCATGTTGTTGTGAGGGTACCTACCCTAGGAGACACGGGGAGAACATGCGTTCTGAAGCATGTGGTGGAGTGCCCCTGGCGTTAATTGAAGACCTGACCATTGTGGTGGTGTCCAGCTTGTAGATGGCATTAGTGATAGTCCGCCGGCTTTTGCCTCCAATGACCTACATGACCTTCCCCAAGACACAGGCTGAGTATACGTACCTTCACTCTGGAAGGCCCCAGAAACCTTGGTCTTCAACCATCTGTGGGTGTCCACATCAAACGCATAAAGCCTGTTGCAGTAAGGATTCCCTCCCCATATGTAGATGACATCTTCTACCATCACGGCTGTGTGGCCTACACGCCTGGAGGGAACCTCAGGGGGACGTTCTCCTCTTCCAGTTGTCACTGGGGGCAACTTCATTCAGTCTAAAGACACTGTGTTGAAGACGTACATGGTTTGTCTTCCGTCCTCCTTTCAGATGAACTGTCCAGCGCAGCATTCCCAAACCTACCACTCACTGTACGATGGAATGGATTTAAATAAATGGCATGTGTTGTGGCGTTAAATGGATTAAATAGCCATAATTACAGCATCCGTGTGCGTGCATGTGTGCGTGTGCGTGTGCGTGTGCGTGTGCGTGTGCGTGTGTATGTGTATGTGTATGTGTATGTGTATGTGTGTGTGTGAACGAGAGAGGGAGACTGTGCCTATCTATTTTCATTCTATGGTCTGTGTTGCCCTCAGCCTCAGGTGGACAAACTGTATATTGCAGGCTGAGAACATTATTTATAGTATTGCAGTTTCAGTGTTTATGTTTTCCGGATGTTTTGTTGGGTTTCTTATTTTGTGTTCCTGTACTTTCCTGTCTGCCATGCTGTTACTTGACTTTTCTTGTCTTGTCTTGTCTTGTCTTGTCTTGTCTTGTCTTGTCTGGTCTTGTCTTGTCTTGTCCTGTCTCACCCTCCTTGTAATATTTAGTCATCCCACCTGTGTCTTGTCTTGTTTAGTTTAACCCAATCTGGGAACCCATTGTAAAAAAAAAAGAGGACAAAACAGTGCCCTCTGCTGTTTTGTTCCTTTGAATTTGGGGGGACCTCCCAATAGAATGTGGATAACAGGATATTGGCCGTTACATGTGTGTAACTATGCAGTGTATATCTGACTGATGATGCCTAAATATGTTGTTCTGGTGTCAGGTGGTGGCCTGCTGTGTTTCACAGAGAAAAAGTCAAGCAAAGGCAGTTCAGCGACATACTTTTACATAAAAACGTAAATAAACAGCTGACGTTTGGTGAAATCGAAAAACGGGCTTCGCAGTTCCGTGGGCATGGTAATGGGCAATAGCTGTGTGTCAATTACTCCAGCCACTGAGGAGAACCGGGCAGACAGTTTTGGCCTCACCACCACCACCACCACAGAGGTTTGTAGAATTGTAGGAGGATTATTGTCTCCGCCAGGCCGAAAGGCATGGTGAGAGAGTATGTTTTACCCCCTGTCCGTCTGTCCGTCCGTGTGTCCTGTCCGTGTGTTACCAGCTAATCTCTGGCACCATTGGCCCGGTCGCTGCGAAACTGTGCACACACACCCCCTGGATGCCAATTCAGAACTTCTGCCCCAAATTTTTCACATGGGCCTGTTATAGCGCCACCAGGAGGCCGATTTGTGCAAAACCCATTTACTCCTACAGATTTTATCCAAACATCACGCAAATCGGTACACAGTATCTCTATAGTCATGTGATCAAGACGGATCTGTCCGATATTTCATATTCCATCCAGATTGGCTAAGGTTGGCTTTCAAAGTTTGCAGGATTGGTCCGTTTTGAACAAAATGTCTCAAATCATGAACACAGCGTGCGATTTCCGTGAAAACTTGCACGCACATTCCCACTACGCCGAGGAAGAAATGCCACCCTTTTCACGTTGGCCTGTTATAGCGCCACCAGCAGGTCTAATTTACCAAAACACATTTTTGCAACAAAATGCCTCAAATCATGAATGCACGCACGTTCCCACTAGCCCGAGGAAGAAATGGCACCCTTTTCTCGTTGGCCTATTATAGCGCCACCAGGTGGCTTCAATAACCTACCTGACCTGGCGGAGACCTGTGCTCCAAGGAGCACTTTTTCTAGTTGAGTTTAATTTATATTTATATTGCTATAGAGTGTTTGTTCAGTAACAGTGTTAAATAGCTCTATATTGTGATAGTAATCATTGCTATAGAGTGTTTGTTCAGTAACAGTGTTAAATAGCTCTATATTGTGATAGTAATCATTGCTATAGAGTGTTTGTTCAGTAACAGTGTTAATAGATCTATATTGTGATAGTAATCATTGCTATAGACAGGGGCGGATTTAAGGATCAGGAGGCCCTAGGCGAACCAGAGAATGAGGCCCCAGGGCGGATGATAGCCCGCGCGCGAAGCGAAATTTTCATTATTGTTAGTCACATTTATTCAACATTGGGTTTGGACATAGGTTTCACTTAGAGCAAAGGTATTATAATATGTTACTCTCTACCTCCCCCTACAGGCTGGTATTATAATATGTTACTCTCTACCTCCCCCTACAGACTGGTATTATAATATGTTACTCTCTACCTCCCCCTACAGGCTGGTATTATAAAATGTTACTCTCTACCTCCCCCTACAGGCTGGTATTATAATATGTTACTCTCTACCTCCCCCTACAGGCTGCTATTATAATGTTACTCTCTACCTCCCCCTACAGGCTGGTATTATAATGTTACTCTCTACCTCCCCCTACAGGCTGGTATTATAATGTTACTCTCTACCTCCCCCAACAGGCTGGTATTATAATGTTACTTTCTACCTCCCCCTACAGGCTGGTATTATAATATGTTACTCTCTACCTCCCCCTACAGGCTGGTATTATAATATGTTACTCTCTACCTCCCCTTATAAGCTGGTATTATAATGCTACTCTCTATCTCCCCCTACAGACTGGTATTATAATATGTTACTCTCTACCTCCCCCTACAGGCTGGTATTATAATATGTTACTCTCTACCTCCCCCTACAGGCTGGTATTATAATATGTTACTCTCTACCTCCCCCTACAGGCTGGTATTGTAATATGTTACTCTCTACCTCCCCCTACAGGCTGGTGTTATAATATATTACTCTCTACCTCCCCCTACAGGCTGGTATTATAATATGTTACTCTCTAACTCCCCCTACAGGCTGGTATTATAATATGTTACTCTCTACCTCCCCCTACAGGCTGGTATTATAATATGTTACTCTCTACCTCCCCCTAGAGGCTGGTATTATAATGTTACTCTACCTCCCCCTACAGGCTGGTATTATAACATGTTACTCTCTACCTCCCCCTACAGGCTGGTATTATAACATGTTACTCTCTACCTCCCCCTACAAGTCCTTGCAGTCTTGTTTCCATTGGGGTCCTTGGTATTCATTTCATAGACATATAGCAACTAAACAGTTCAAATATCAACACAAAATACAAAATAAATACAAACAAAACAAAAATGCAGAAAAAAGGGAAAAATGATTCTCTCTCCTTCATTTTGAGGGACATTGCAGGACTCAGGAGATAGTTTAGAACAGTGGTTCTCAAACCATTTCATGTCAAGGACCCCCAACTTGACACTTATTAGCCCGCGGACCTCCCCATTTGAAAAGATATGACAGGGACCCCCCATAAGAGAAGATTTTTTACGGCTCTAGCAGTGATTCTCAACCATTTTAATTTCAAGGACCCCCAGTTTGACATGCATTAGGCTACGGACCCCCATTTAATGGCACTTCTATCTGATGGACCCCAATTTATATTGTAAAATCAATGTTATTTTAACTCTGGCGGGTCCATTTGGTTCCATTTGTACACACGGAGTAGTATCTAGCTTGCTTAACTCTCTCCACAATGGCATCAAGTGTGCACTTGATAAAAGGCATATAAGCTCATTTTGGATGTGCTTGCTGACATATAATTTCAGTTTCATCAAAGGTACTACTAGTACTAGCATCTGCACTAGTTGACACTAAGTTAATGTTGGCACTGCTGCTACAAACACCAACGTTTGTGGCACTAGCAGCAGCACTTAAGCTGGTTGTTGTTGTTGCTGCTTTAACAACAGGTGTGGGGGAGGAGGGCCCAGGGGAGGTGAAAAAATTAAATGAAGTTAATTTCGGGAGTTTATTTATGAACTTCTTATTTTCCTCCTTCTTCCTCCGTTTTTGTGCACCACTATCAAAGCGTTTTTTCATCATTTTCCACAATCGGCCAGTAAATCTCTCACTTTCTGTGTCTCTCTCTGTGCTCCACTCTCCAACTCACTGAGTTAGTCAGTGAGTGAATGCGTTTATTTGCTTCCTAGAATGTGACCATGTGACCTAGTGTTGCCATGTCCACTTATTATAAGCACATTTTTTTAAAGGTATTTTCTGCTAAGTTGCTTGTAAATATTAATAGGTTGATGTTTTTTTTTTAAATAGCCCAGGTTCAGTGTTGGAAAAAGTAGTCACATTTTTTACTCAAGTACACTGGCCAGGTTTAAAGTGCTCATGTTGCCGCTTCTTTTGGGCTTGTTTTTCCTAGACCTGGTTGCTCTTCTCTTTCAATCTGGCAACACTGAATGTAACGTTACTTTATGGGCAGCTCGGCTTGCAATTGGCTGGCATATGGAATAGACCATTTAGTGGGGTCATTTCGCACAATTATCGATACGAAGCTGATAATAGCGCCAAATTTTGCATGAGGCTTCTTTAGGACCTACTGATGGATTCTAGCCTTGGGTACCAAACTTTATTTTGAATATTTTCCATACATTTAGGCTTATCAATATTCATAAAAAAAAACAGGCCGATTCATCTTTTGGCCTATAACTCTTGAACCGTAGGTCATAGCATCAAAAATATTTTTTCCCTGGACTCCTTGGATCATGATGCAACTTTGCATATAGGTCCCGAATCTTTTCCGATTTCACGATTTTCCGCCATTTTGCGTTATCTTCAAAACACATATTTTGCTACTACTCCTAAATATTTTGTCCAAAACTCACACAAATCGGCACACCCTCTGTCTTTGGTCATGTGATGAAGATTTATCAGTCAGAATTTTCATATTCCCTTCGGATTGGCTACGATTGGCTTCTGAAATTTGTGGGAGGGTCTGTTTGGAAAAAAATGGCACAAATCATAAACACAGCGTCCTATTTGTCCTAAATTCATATCATTGAGGGGCCATTAATAAACGTAGAGCCAATGCGATTTCACTTCCACCCATAGGGGGCGCAACAAATTCTACAAATGTCACTGTTTTTGCGCCAAATTAAGTACAAATGGTCTTGTGAGTCAAACATTTGCAATTGCAAAGTGGAGAACAGTCCAAATTTGATTTGCCACATTTGCAGGTGGAACAGTCCCCTTTACAAGAGCATTTGATCAGCTCTCTGCATGCTTTGGAGACTTCTGGAATTGTCATCCAAACTGGCACCCATGCCTCAGATTCCTTGGTCCATCCATACTCATGTGGGGAAGGAATAACTTGTTCTGTTTGTAGGCTGGTCGCCCAGATGCCTGCTTGATACACTGCCCGCTTAACATGCTGAAGTAGTGCATCTTGGGTGGGTGGCAGTTTCTCCATTGACCTATTCCCATGACAGAAGAGTTCTTTTCTAGTCTGGTTGATGGAGCTCAAAGGACTGGATTTGTCATACAGGATAACCGTCAGTCTCTCAAGCTTCTGGAATTGCTGACTCTCAACATTCAGCTGCTGGAAGGGATGTTTGGCCAGATTGACAAGTATCTCTGTGACATCATCATAGGCTTGCCAGGCATGCCAAGCTGACTTCTTGCCCTTACTGTGGAAAGCAGATGTTGTGTCACAACCTGACGATGCATGGAACATAGGCAGAGCACGAGATTGTGGCTCCCCCAGAGATTTACACATGATGTTGATGTGGTAAAATCGGTATTTTTTGCCCATGCCAAAAGCCACCCAGATGTCAGCCAAAGGTTGAATCGTAACTAAATCATGGAACAAGCCTGCAAGGATCACGATGACATCAGTGTCCACAGTACGCACAAGGATAGTTGTTGCTCCTTGCTCAAGTGCATGCCGTACATGAACCAGAATCCTGGTGTCTGCCTCCTCATGATTGCAACAGGTCGATTCAACCTTTGGCTGACATCTGGGTGGGCTTTTGGCATGTTCCAGACACAACATCTGCTTTCCACAGTAAGGGTAAGAAGTCAGCTTGGCATGCCTGGCAAGCCTACGATGATGTCACAGAGATACTTGTCAGTCTGGCCAAACATCCCTTCCAGCAGCTGAATGTTGAGAGTCAGCAATTCCAGAAGCTTGAGAGACTGACGGTTATCCTGTATGACAAATCCAGTCCTTTGAGCTCCATCAACCAGACTAGAAAAGAACTCTTCTGTCATGGGAATAGGTCAATGGAGAAACTGCCACCCACCCAAGATGCACTACTTCAGCATGTTAAGCGGGCAGTGTATCAAGCAGGCATCTGGGCGACCAGCCTACAAACAGAACAAGTTATTCCTTCCCCACATGAGTATGGATGGACCAAGGAATCTGAGGCATGGGTGCCAGTTTGGATGACAATTCCAGAAGTCTCCAAAGCATGCAGAGAGCTGATCAAATGCTCTTGTAAAGGGGACTGTTCCACCTGCAAATGTGGCAAATGAAATTTGGACTGTTCTCCACTTTGCAATTGCAAATGTTTGACTCACAAGACCATTTGTACTTAATTTGGCGCAAAAACAGTGACATTTGTAGAATTTGTTGCGCCCCCTATGGGTGGAAGTGAAATCGCATTGGCTCTACGTTTATTAATGGCCCCTCAATGATATGAATTTAGGACAAATAGGACGCTGTGTTTATGATTTGTGCCATTTTTTTCCAAACAGACCCTCCCACAAATTTCAGAAGCCAATCGTAGCCAATCCGAAGGGAATATGAAAATTCTGACTGATAAATCTTGATCACATGACCAAAGACAGAGGGTGTGCCGATTTGTGTGAGTTTTGGACAAAATATTTAGGAGTAGTAGCAAAATATGTGTTTTGAAGATAACGCAAAATGGCGGAAAATCGTGAAATCGGAAAAGAGGCGGGACCTATATGCAAAGTTGCGTCATGATCCAAGGAGTCCAGGGAAAAAATATCTTTGATGCTATGACCTACGGTTCAAGAGTTATAGGCCAAAAGGTGAATCGGCCTGTTTTTTTTTATGAATATTGATAAGCCTAAATGTATGGAAAATATTCAAAATAAAGTTTGGTACCCAAGGCTAGAATCCATCAGTAGGTCCTAAAGAAGCCTCATGCAAAATTTGGCGCTATTATCAGCTTCGTATCGATAATGTAAAATAAACAGGGTTAATGTACTGGACTAATTGTAGTGTGAACTGAGGGGTGGCTCAGAGTGAAATGAAGTGAAGCTTATAAAATAAGCGGTCTTGTTGTGGTATTTTCACACGGGATTTTTGAGGGGCCTCAAAAGGAATGAAAAACAGTTTATTTATATTTAAAAAATAATAATTTGGGTAAATCTCATGAGGCCTCCTGACTTGTGGGGCCCCAGGCGGTCGCCTAACCTTGCCTACAGTTAAGACCGCTACTGGCTATAGAGTGTTTGTTCAGTAACAGTGTTAAATAGATCTATATTGTGATAGTAATCATTGCTGTATAGTGTTTGTTCAGTAACAGTATTACATAGCTCTATATTGTGATAGTAATCATTACTATAGAGTGTTTGTTCAGTAACAGTGTTAAATAGCTCTATATTGTGATAGTAATCATTGATATAGTGTTTGTTCAGTAACAGTGTTAAATAGCTCTATAATCTGATACAGTAGTAATACTTTTTCAAGTCATTGCATGTAAAGGCCCAGCACATGCATGTATGCTCCTTTGAATGTGGATGTTGCCAGCCCCCAACCCCCCCACACACGCACGCACATGCACGCACGCACGCACGCACAAACACACACACACACACACACACACACTAGGGCTTTCAGTCGACTAGTATAACCACTAGTCGACTCTGTTGGTACTAGTCGAATAGTTGGAAAAAAAGAAGAAAAAAAAAAGGGGGGGGGGGGTTATTTATTTGTTTTAATGCCATAGTAATGGCCCATCTTACTATTATTATTATCCTCCTGACTTTATTTTTTATCAAAAGGGGGTCAAAAGTATGCCCAATAAAAGCCTATTATTGGGCAATGGGGATCCTTGGAGACGCTGCTGTGGTAATGTGCTGCTGTGCCAGAAGCGCTTCCCTTAAAACGCCATAAAAATAAGGGCAGGATGATAATAATAATAATAGTAATATAGTAGTAGGATGGCATTAAAACAATTATAATATAATATACATTTTTTTTGTAATTTTTTTTTTAATGTTAATTTCGACTAGTCGACTAATCGACTAGTACTTGGTCAAATGAGTCGACTAGTAAAAATCATTAGTTGTGAATGCCCTACACACACACACACACACACACACACACACACACACACACACACACACACACACACACACACACACACACACACATACACACACGAAAACACACACACACACACACACACACACACACACAAAAAACACACACACACACACACACACACACACACACACACACACACACACACACACACACACACACACACACACAAAAACACACACACACACACACACACACACACACACACATACACACACACACACACACACACGAGAACAGGAAGTAGCTACTGTAGTGTGTGTTATGGTCCTTCTATGTCAAACAGGAAGTGATGAGACGCAGCGCTTACGGTTCGTCTTGGCTGTGTTTTGCAACAACCTGCAGAATCTGCTGAACTGACATTATGAAACCATCTTGACACCAAAACAATGTCCTTCTCATTCCTTTAACACATGTCCGTATTTCCAATTTCCAATACTTTTACTTCTACTCCACTACATCTCAGAGACAAATATCATACTTTTACTCCACTACAATTATTTGAAAACTTTAGTTACTATAGTTACTTTGTAGATTTTCATTATTATTACAAAACATACATTAACCACTTCAGCCTTATATACATTTCGGCCGTTTGAAAATAGCCGATCTACAAGCTCACAATGCGTCGCATCACAACGCATTGTGAGCTTGTAGATCTGCTATTTCTAAAGATATTTATACATTTCATACATTTGAAAACTTGTGAAATGGGACTTTCTGCATAATGAGTACTTAATAATAGTAAAATAGTACATTTTGATACCAGTACTTTTACTCAAGTAAAATAATTCTGGACTTGTTACTTGTAATAGAGTATTTCTACATTGCAGTATTGATACTTTTACTTAAGTAAAAGATTTGAGTACTTTTTCCACCACTGGTTCTCAGGGTGTAGGCGTTGAGTTAGTAATAAGAATATTATTGTTTTAAGATCATCTGAATAACAAAACAGAACCCTTGTCATCTTGACATCATAGGATCATTCACCCATAACCTTCTAGTCAAAATAACAGATCAATAAAACACCTTAATAAACTAACAGACCACACTGGAACGTTTAAATGATGTATGATATTACAACCTTGTGACTCTGCTTCACTTGCTTTGTGCTTGAACCCTTTATCCCATGTTGTTGGCTATAAAACATTTCACTACATTTCCCACAATGCATGAAGACATAATTTAACTGGGTGTCATTCAGTTATCCAATCATGTAGGTTCTCAAGGTCACATGACCTTTTGTTAACTGTCAGTTATTTTCCCCCGATGCGCACCAGCAGAGAGGACATAGCCACAAAGTGCTGCTCAACTTATTTAAACTAAAGTCTATGAATCAACATTTATCCATCAAGAATTTATTTGATCTCAATGCGAGGTGAGTTAAGAATGTATAATGTTTCAAAACCTGCAAAAATAGCAGATCTAAACTTAAGCAATGTGTTGCGTAAGGGGTTAAACATGTATACTTTCTGTCGGGTGGAAACATATGTATGTACAAAACAGGCTACTTTTCAGGAAGTTACAAAATTGTGTTTGTTAAAGAGATACTTCCATCTTTCAAACATGTTCGGGGTCATTTTAACGTCTACTCAGGCTTTTGTGTTTCACCCCAGACAGTTTTTAAGTTGCTTGATTCAGTATTATATATTTTATATAGGCTACATATCAGACATGCCCCCTTCCCATACAGACACATTTTAACCATGTTAGATTAATTGAAAACACCCATCCTTGGTTCTAGTGACTGATAGTGTCCTTCTAATACGTGAGGAGACCGTGTTTCTTTTTCAATTATTTTTTTCATTTATTAAAAATATATAATTGGGAGAATGACAAAAAAATAAAGTATTGTTGTTTGCTGTCTATGAAGCCATCTATGAGTTTAAGTTTAATCTGAGGGCATGCGGTCAGGTGTTCAGTGCCTTGGATGCTATCTGTCAATTATCAATTTGGATCTAAAAAAAAAGCACATACATGTTGACACCCAGAGGTGAGGGGGGGAGATGTTGTTTTGTTTCACTCTCAACTGAATAAAGAATGTTTTTACATGCAGGACCTTTTACATCACTTGACAACAGAACATATGCACCAACAGTGAGGCACTGAGACCCGAGTGGAGCAACCGGAGGCCTCACATGTTGACAAGCACACTGTCTGATTAGGTACGTTGTGAACCTGTTTCAACTGTTCATATTGTCTCCGCCAGGCAGAAGGCGTGGCCGAGACTATGTTTTACACCCTGTCCGTCCGTCCGTTTTTGTGTGTGTCCGCCCGTCCATCTGCGAGCAGCTAATCTCGAATCTTTCAGATTGGCCTGTTATAGCGCCACCAGGGGGCAGATTTTTGCTTGTTTTGATATTGCTCCTACAGATTGTGTCTAAACATCACGCAAATCGGTACATAGTATCTCTATAGTCATGTGATCAAGACAGATCTGTCCGATCTTTTCATATTCCATCCTGTTTGGCTAACATTGGCTTCCAAAGTTTGCAGGATTGGTCAGTTTTGAACATAATGCCTCAAATTCTGAACACAGCGAGCTTAAAGGCGGTTACACACCGGCGAATATGCGAATATACGCAAAATTCGGACTCGTTCCGAATAATTAAAAGACGCTTTTTTCGCTCCGCGAAACTGGTGTGGAAGCTTGCATTGACTTTATAAGGTTTTTAAAAAAAACGTATTATTCGCATGAAAAAAATCGCCCCGGTGTGTAAGGACCTTAACTCTTCAGTGTTAAGCAGATTCATATTCTTACACTACAGGCCCAGCTACTTTAGCCTGTAGGAAATGTACATTAACCAATTGTTTTGTGGAATGATCTGTGTTTTGTTCATGATTAAATGTCATGTTGGTTATTCACACATTTCCTGGTAAGTTTGCAAACTCACTGTTACATAATATGACTTGAATAAAATAAAATAAAACAGTCCACTGTGTATGTACTGTGATATACAGTACACATGACATCAAGTAAATAAAATAGATACAGTATGAATGCATAGAGGATTTATAATGATTGTACCTCACTATCAACTGCAGCAACAATACGTTGTGATGTCATCAGTTGTACATGTGTGTACTAGAATGTGTACTTTGATCCACAGCACATGGTTGATTGCCACTTTCCTCTTGATTGACAGGAATCACTTGTCAGTGCATGTTGACACTGGACGAGTGAAGTTTACAGTCTGGACTCATTTCTTCAACACTTTAATAAGGTAAACACTTTGAGTGACACAAAGCTTACTAGTCTGTCAATATATCATTACTAATCGAATTACATTAACCCATTAAAACCAGGAAAGCATCTGTGTCATTTTAGCGTTGGCTATCCAGAAATAGCAGATGTACAAGCTCGCAGTGTGTCACTTTGTGCCATGCTGTACATCTGCTATTACGTTTTTTACACAGATCTTCTCCTCTGGGGGTCTCTGGCACAAAAGAAAATCAGTTAGGGGGGGTCCCCAGCTAAACAAGTTAATAATATATATATATATATATATATATATATATATATATATATATATATATATATATATATATATATATATATATATATATATATATATATATATATATATATATATAAACATAAATATATAAATATATAAACATAAATATATATATATAAACATAAATATAAATATATATAAACAATCAGTCAAACCACTTTAACACTATTTAATACTTTGGCTATCAAAAAATAGCAAGCTCGAGCTTGTAGATCGGCTATTTTGGAAACACTTGGGGAAAATGGGAAATAATTCAAATTTTCCTTGACATGAAAACTTTTGAGAACCAGCGCATTAAAGGAGAATTCCGGACATTTTAAGTGTTATCTTTGATGTGTCGTTACTCACCTACCGACGTAAAAAGTGGCGTTGTTTTTTTCCAGAGATTCCCCTGTCGTCATTTTTTCAACCCCCTCCGTTGGCATAATGGGAGCGCGTGGCTTAGGGAAATTCGTCTATTATAACCGATGCAAAGTTATTTTTTTCTCTACTACTACTCATTGTAGAGTCTCATGATAGTCAAACATGCGCTGAAAGTTCCTGAGAGGCTACCGTTAAGGCCGAACGATTTAACACTGGTTGCTTGTTTCTCTACCTGGCAACACCAAGTTGCCAGGTTCTGGAGAGAAACAAGCAACCAGTGTTAAATCGTTCGGCCTTAACGGTAGCCTCATTATGACAACGGAGGGGGTTGAAAAAATGACGACAGGGGAATCTCTGGAAAAAAACAACGCCACTTTTTACGTCGGTAGGTGAGTAACGACACATCAAAGATAACACTTAAAATGTCCGGAATTCTCCTTTAAAGAGTAAAACGTACACATATAGAATGTTATTTAAATCTATAGAATAATATGAACCTGTAACACGTTGATGACAAATGTAGCAGTGCAGATAAATTGAGCGTAATAACTGTAATAATAATAATAATAATAATAATAATAATAATAATAATAATAATAATAATAATAATGATAATAATAATAGATTGTTGTGTCTTATTTTATGTTTTCCAGTTTCTACAACAGCTGTAGACAGGATGTCCAGTGGAACCTCAGCTTCCATCAGAGGTGAGTTCTATAAAAACACATGAAACCAACAAACTGATACTGGTCACATCTGTGATCTTTATGAATATTATATTTATTTTTCCATCCAGGGAAGAACAGCGACCCGTCAGAAATGAGAATAGTTCTGATCGGGGGAGGACATGGAGGTGAACCCAGTGGAAAGAGTTCAGTAGGAAACATCATCCTGGGCAGAGATGTTTTTGACACAATCGGAAGAACATCTAAGAGTGTCATGAGACAAGAGGAAGTGTCTGGGAGACAGGTCACTGTGGTAGACACTCCAGGATGGATATCTCATTGTCCCCTAGATCTGACCCCAAAACTGACTCAGTTAGAAATCCAACAGAGTGTGAATCTGTGTCCTCAAGGACCCCATGCTTTTGTCCTAGTGATCAGATTGGACGTCCCATATGTAGGAACAGGGATGTCAGCAGAGGAGCATGTGAGATTTCTCCTCAGTGACAGAGTGTGGAAACACACTATTGTGGTGTTCACTGTAGCTGATGAAAACAACATGAAACCTGATCTCATTAGATCTTACCCTGACTTAAAATCTCTTACTGAGAAATGTGATGGTCGCTTTCATGTTCTTAACATTAGTGACAGAGGAGATGGAAGTCAGGTCAGAAAGCTGTTGGAGAAGGTAGATCAGATGGTGACTAGTAATGGTTGTCACTATGAGACAGAAAAACACGTCTCAGAGGAACTGAAGGAGAAGGAGAGAACTATCAGCAGAAGAGCAGAACAAAGGAGGGCAGACGCTCAGAAACAAACAACTGGACTTCCAAAACACACTGGTATGTTTTGTTTACTTTGTTTAAGTCACTTTACTGGCTCGTGAAATGATATTGTTTAAACATGCTAACCCAGGTGTTCATATTAAAAATAGCTAGATCTGCTATTTTCACTATTAGGCATAATGATGAAGTATAGGGCTTAACCACATGAAGCCTAGCATCCCTATCCTGGGAAATAGCTGATCTACAAGCTCACAACGTGTCGCGTTGCACCGTGTTGTGAGGTTGTAGATCGGCTATTTAGTGTTGAGTGAAAACTGGAGGAGGCCTAGTACAGTCCCCTGGGGGACTCCACTCAACTAAGTATAGGGTTGAAGTGGTTCAGTGGTTGAGGAACAAAGCTACAATGTTTTAAACATGTCGTTGCTGTCAGGAGGAAACCTTGTATGTCCAAAACCTTTACTTTTTTATTACTATTTTTAAAACAATTAAAAGTTGAAAATAGCCAATCTTTAACCTCACAACACGATGCAACGCGACATGTTGTGAGCATGTAGATTCCCCAGAATGCTAGGTTTCATGTGGCCCTATATTTATCATTTGCCAAATAGTGAAAATAGCTCACAACGCCTCGCAGTGTGAGGCGTTGGGAGTTGGTAGATCGGCTATTTTAACAATTTTGAGGAACTTTTTTTTATATGGACACTCGGGTTAGCATGTTTAATCCATTAAGACCTGAGGCCGATTCTACAAGTGTCATCTAAACCAGTAGCCTAGTTCTCAAATTTGTTTGTGTCGAGGACCCACAAATTAAAAAAATAAATACATTGCAGATGTACAAGCTTGCAGCGCGGCACAAATTGTCGCACTGTGAGCTTGTAGATCTGCTATTTGTGTATAGCCAATGCTAAAATCCTTTAGTTTTAATGGCTTAAACAATAACATTTCTCCAGCAAATAAAATAAAAACAGAATACAATACAATATTTGATGTGGTTGAGCCCTATATACTTCATCAATATGCCAAATAGTGAAAATAGCAGATATACAAGCTTACAACGCGTCGCGTTGCAACACATTGTGAGCTTGCAGATCTGCTATTGTCACTATTTTGGGGAACAATTTTTTTGTTCGTATATTGACACCCGGGTTAACATGTTTAAACAATAACATTTCGCCAGCAAATAAAATTGTAGATCTGCTATTTTCACTACTTTTGTTTGACACTCTTGTATGGTGAAGTAGGGCGTTAATTTACAGCAACAATATATTTAGTTATATGACAAATAGCTAACACAGCAGATCTACAAGCTCACAATGTGCCACGCTGGGAAGCAATTTGAGCTTGTTGATCTGCTATTTTAGCTATTTAAAACAAAAACAAAAACCTTGAAAATGTGGTGAAACAAAGTGAAAGTAAACAATGTTTTTTTTCTGACAGGACTGACTGACCTCAGGATTGTGTTGTTGGGAAGGCAGTGCTCTGGGAAGAGTTCATCAGGAAACACCATTCTGACAGGAAGTGGTTTTAAAGTTCATCAGGGAGGTCAGAGGTCATCAGTGCAGTGTGAGGTAAGACAGGGTGAAGTAGCAGGGAGACATGTGACAGTGGTGGACTCACCAGGCTGGTGGTACAACAGTCCACTACAGGACACCTCAGAGATGGACAAACTAGAGATCCAGAACAGTGTGTGTCTCTGTCCTCCTGGACCACATGCTGTTCTTCTGACAGTTCCTCTTGATGAAGCATTCACCAAAGCACAGAGAGTAGCATTAGAGGAACACATGACACTTCTGTCACAGAGTCTCTGGAGTCACTCTATAGTACTGTTCACATATGGAGACCTCCTGGGAGACAGAAGCATTGAGCAACACATTGAGGCTGAAGGAGAAGACCTCCGCTGGCTTGTTGACAAATGTGGAAACAGGTATCATGTCTTCAACATTATGGAGACAGATGACACGCAGGTCACACAGCTGATGGAGAAGATAGAAGAGATGATGTCAGGAAACAGAGGTGGACACTTTGAAGATGATCGAGATGAGAAGATGTCAGAGAGGAAGAGGAACATAGAGGAACATGTCCAGACATGTCTGAAGAAGACACACAGACAAAAAAATGCTTTGAAAGCTCTGTTTGAAGGTAATGTTTGTAGAAATTATTAATATAATTAATAATAATAATAATAATAATAATGCATCACTTGTAGGGATGATGATGATAATTATAATACACTATAATAAGTAATAAACTATTAAAATAAAAAGAACTAGAGCTTGTAGATATGCTATTTTATCTACTTTTCTACCGTATTTCCACATGTCATCATAATTTCATCATTCTGCAGCACTGATTAATGTAGCCTTGGATCAAGACGGCCACTGTCACAAGACTGTCATACAATAATTTATATGACAGTCTTGTATCAAGGCTATGATTAATTCATGTATTGATAGGAGCGTTATGTCTACAAAGTATTTTTTATTGCGTTTGTCTCTGGATGTATTACTGTAATGGGCATAGTATCTTGCAAAAATTAAGTTTAAAGTCAACAGTATAGCCAAGCTTACTAAGTGTATATGTGTAAAACAGCAGCAATCAGCAGACACTAGGCCTACTAACTTAGACTACTAACAAGACTTTAACTAACTTGTTCTATGCACGCTTATTTCCACATAAAGTTTATAAACTCATCGCCTTACCCATTTGTTCACATTCACACACAGAAGCTCCGGTGTTTGTGTGTGTGTGTGTGTGTGTCTGTACTGGCTGAAAGCGGCCAATCAGAGGCAGGCGGGGCGGTTCTAAGGGCGGGTCTTGGCAGAGACCATCGTGGATTATATACGTGCCCAGACCACTTCGTCATGCTCATGTCACCATGACTCAGCCATACCCATATAAGGAGCTCCCAATGCAGCTACGCCCAAGTATGGAGTTAAGTGTGTTGTCATGAAATCAGGCGCAAACGAATCATTTAGCTCCGTATATGGGCACAAAAGGGGGCATTCCCATATATATGTAACGCCCGGGATTCAAACCCAGGTCTCCCTCGTGGAAAGCCAACACCTTAACCACTAAGCCAAAGGGAATTCCCTATGGCTCGGGGGAGATATTAGACTTTCAGGCCATCAGACTGAGGTTGTGAACCACTCTGTTACATATGGCCATATACTGATGACATCAGCGATCGCCATATATGGGCACAAAAGGGACAAGGACTGACAGATACAGAGATCTCCACATATGGGCATATTGGTCAGATCGGCGATGTGAGGGCCGCAAACCCCTAGTAACACTAAATCAGTGCTACATTAATTCTACTGTTCTGTGGTCAGTTCAGTCACAATTGTTACAATCTGGGAACCCATCGCCAAATAAAAAGGAAACACAGCGCCCTCTGCTGTTTTTACTCTTTCACTTGGCTCTGTGGGGGCCTGGGGGGCTATACGGTGGACCCGTGCGCAAGGAAACCGGGGTGTTTGGTCTGCCTTCAGCGCTCCACTTCCTTTGGTGCGACTATGTTTTCATTCCCACTAACAATATTTCTCCACGGAACACTAACACCAATTCTCCCAAAGAACATGGATCGTTTTGGTTATAAGCCCACTTGTTTCTATGATGAAAGAGCAATTTAAAATGTTACTAACTTTCCGTGGTCTTTTCGTCTTCGAGGACGCTATTGTTAAATGAGTTTCGGCTTGTTTCTAGTGGGGAAGGAACGGCACACACGTAAATCCCGCCCACTACATTTGATTGGGTAAAGCGCGGCCTGCTTCCTGATCTGATAACACGCCCACTTGAAACCAATGTGCACGGGTTGTCAACACGGCTACCGACAGATTCAAACGCAGAGCAGAATCTGTTCTTGAGAGATTACAATTGTTATAAATAATTCATATAACTCAATATCTGAATATACATATTTAAATCAGTGTTCAGTGAACTAATGGTTTGTGTGTGTGTGTGCGTGTGTGTGCGTGTGCGTGTGTGTGTGTGTGTTAGGAGAACATCACAGTCTACCAGATGTGAGGCTGATGTTGGTTGGTGGGGAGCAGGAGGATAGGCACAGAGCTGGAAATCTCATACTGCAGAAGAATGTGTTTGCAGATACTCTATACAAGGTGAGTAATATGATATCAATGTGATGTTACAATGAAAGAAGTAAACAGTAAAGCAATGAAATATAAATGTTTTCTGATGATAATGTGAAAGTATCTGCTCTCATGAATGTTTAACCATTTCCACCCTGGTGTCCCAACTTGTTTCCAATTTTTTTTCTCACAATTACCCCCTTTTTTCTAATCTAACCCTCCTTTATCAACAAGAACGTATGATATAGATGTCAAGTATAGACTGGCGACAGTGTGAAACAGATCAGTCCCTGTATGTCTGTGGGAGGCGTTTTTTCCCGAGGTCAGGCATGTAGTGGACAGTGTGATGTGTGATGCTTGTGTTTTCTGCCATGTAGTTGATTGATTTAGCCAGCATTGGTAATGCAAGACATGAGTTACAAGAATAACAAGTTGTTTTGAATTTTACAAGAATGTTGTATTACATGTGTAAAGTTTACATTACAATTGATTGGGATTCTGTAATATTTAATTATTAAGAATTGGTACAGTAAAACAGTACAGTAAAAAGAAAAGTAATAATCACATATTGGCTTGAGGAGGTGTGGTACAAGAATCAATATATCAACCAATAACTCACTAACTAAATAACTAAATATCAACAATGTTTTAGAAACAGGGACAAACCGCAACCACTAGTCTTTACAAGCACTTTCACAGAAAAACAAAGGCAATGTCGCTTACAATAAGCAGACATGGCAACAAATCATGACACGTTGCAGACCCTTTTTACCAAACACGACCCTTTCCACAGCCACGCCCCCACTTTTTTTGTGACATGCAATATACTACATTTTCATCCATGACACACATGATGAAAACAGAGCTATATATTGTCCAACTTGACCATACTGTACAACAGTGTTTCCCAACCTTTTTGGTGCCAAGGCACACCTGGCATAGCCAAAAAATCCCAGGGCACACCTAGATATACGGTGTGCATACTGTATATATATATATATATATATATATATATATATATATATATATATATATATATATATAATAAATGTCCCCCCAATAATTTTATTGCTGCTACACAATATTTACTCTCATGTACACAAGATGTAATTTACTTTACTTTATTTGTTTATTTAGACAGGACAGAGCATATTAATGAACGTCACATGAACGTAAATACACCGGATTTAGCAAAGATGCTAATTTTCATCCGCAGTCCTCACACAAAACATAAAAACAGAAAAACAATAACATATAATAATAAAATAAAAATAAAAATAAAATAAAATAAAATAAATAATAATAAAGAAACCTTACAAACATTACAAAATGTCTTTGGCCTACAAATATACAAACTTGGGTCAGTGCTGACTGGAGGAGTCTGATTTCACCTTACCAGAGTAAAAAGTGAAAGCATTATTGCGGACGCATGAGCAGTTACCCACTACAGACGGTTACCAAAACACTCGCCCCAAAACACAGTCGCCCACCTGATATTCCTAAACGTAACCTCAGTAAACTATGTCAAAACCTAACCGTATTCCTAAACGTAACATCAGTAAAACTATGCCTAATACTAAACTTATTTCTAACCTTATCCTCAGTAAAACAAATACAAGAACCGCTGGTCTGCGAAAACAAATGGGGGTAGCGTGCTTTGGGGGGCGAGACTTTCGGTTACCGCAGCTGCGAGTGAACAGACCATCTCCCGATCTCCGTGGAGTAATTAAACACTAAAACTACATGGATTACATTCACACTAACACCCTGGAGCGATTTAGAAGCACTTTATAAGAAATCTAACACTTATGTTGATTTAAAGTTAGTACAGTTAGTTAGTTAGTGTTTTATTGTCGGACATTCATCATCATGGCAGGTTATAATATGACAGCCCCTCTTGGCTCTTGGCCGCCGTATCGGCCCGTTCCGACCCACAATGTAGTAATACTGAGTGCCAAAGCATATACCCTGTGCCCTTTTTATACAGTACCAGGTAGGCCAACATATTTGCATTCCTATGGGTGATGGTCGCTACACTGAATGGACTCGAGCGTGGGCCGTGGCTGTGTGTGAAACGGATGATGGCCGTATTGATTGACGGACGATCGTCACTATTGTTCTCGAGGGGCTGGGTTCATACCTTCTTCAAATGGCGCAGCACACCTCAGCAGTAGCCCCGGCCCAAAATTGTGACGTTTGCCAGGGTTGATACACTGCTGTACAATACCAAATACTCTAAAACCAGTTCACCCGCCGTGATGCGAGCTTTTAATGGGGTTGCACAAATTATAAAAACGTAAACATACAACGTTTTTCTTTTAACCTGAGGTAAAAATTATAAGAAATCTTGTTTTTAAATATATTATATATTTTGTCAAAAAATATGTTATGTCATATCCAGCCTTCAGTTCAGTATTCTGACAGTTAATGTTTTGTTGTACAATGCTTGCCAAAAATAGCCAAAAGCTCACAATGCGTCGCCGTCATGGGCTTGTAGATCTGCTCGTTAAACTGTTTGAAAATGAAAATCTTCACCTTTAATGACATGCCCACTAAAGGGACGCTAGGTTGAAAGTGGTAAAAAACAATCCATATAAAAATATTGAAAAAGCAAGTAGTAGCCTAATAATAATATGCTCAGCAGCAGTGTTGATGGTCATCAGGGTATGATGTTGTGATGAGAACCACAGCAGAGGACACTAATGTCCTCTTGTACCATTCTAAATCACTAGAGGGACATTGAGTCTCCTGGCTGATGGCATCACATACAATGATGATTTTATTGATTTATTTTTTACACTCTCAGGGCCCTAATTTCCGTCCTGCACAATCCCTTGGCACTACCCGCTACCGGTGAACTACGCAAAGGCAGCTGCCGCTGTCCCTAAGCGGTATCTTACGGCCATACTACCCGCTATATATTATGCCGACTCCGTTATTTGTGCCTGGAGGTGTGGCCATGGGCGTTTTGTAGCACTATCCCTAAAATTGCTATCTTGCCCACACACGTTTGGGAAAGCGCATAGCGGATTCTAAAACCACACACTATGTCAAATCTGTTTGGTAGCGCACGCCTGCAATGGACATGTTGGGAGTTTCCCTCTCTCCCAATTCTCAACGAATCTCTGTGATTCTAATTTTCCTATAATCAGCAGAAGTGAGATTGTCAATTCCTTGTGTCAATTGTGGCACGTCTGAATTAAGTGCTTGTGAATGTGATTGTCATTACAATGTTACTGTAATCCACAAAAGTGTGACTGTTAATTCCTTGTGTCAATAAATTGTGTTTTATCAGCAGTTGCCAGGTAAGCTTATCCAAGACAAATGAAATGTTGTTTGATCTGCGTTTGCTCTAACCACACAGGCCATTCAGTTGAATTAATCCAGAACACAAGCGATTGCTGTAATTTAAAGTTCTCTATAACCAGCAATGTGTGAGTGATAATTCTGTGTATCAAATATCAATCTATTCCAAGGTAACGTCGGACTGCCTCTCGCCGAACCCCACCTATGCATAATGTAACGGATAAGGCAGGTGTTTTAGGGATAAGGCTGGTGTCGGAAGATAGCAACTTTTGCACGGGGACACCCCTTGCGCCATGCAAAATCCCCAAATAGTGGGTATAGCATATAGCAACCTCGATACAAAATAGGGCCCTCAGAGTAAAATGAACACTGAGAATTATATAGTATGAATGCTCTATGCTCGTTGTGAGTATTAACCATCTCCAGATATATTTAGGTTGTTCAATAATCCCATATAGTTAAGTACTGTTTTATTTCATTTAGTGTAACTGTGGCACTGTTAGACAAATTGAAGGAGAATAATACATTCAGTGAGTTAATCTCTAAAAAGTCTGAGACAAACTCTTCACTGAGGACAGATTAGAATGAAGGTTTTGATTATTATGACTGACATACAGAACACCTCATATTCCAGGAGTTTAAAACCCAGGCTAAACTGACACAATGTGTCAGACAACAGAGACCAGTTGCTGACAGAAATGTGAGTGTGGTGATCTGTCCAAACTGGTCGACAACTCCTCCATCACAGAGGATCAAATACGTCCTTCTATACGGTGTGACTCTGTGTTCTCCTGAACCCCATGCTGTCCTGGTGACTGTTGATGTCAGGTCCAGTTTCTCTGAAGCTGACAGGAGATCAGTGGAGGAACACATGGAGCTGCTGGGGGACAGATTCTGGAGACACGCTCTGGTTCTGTTCATGTGGGGATACTGGCTGGGAGAGAGACGTGTAGAGGAGTACATAGAGTCTGAAGGAGAACCTCTGAGGTGGATCCTGGAGAAATGTGGCTACATGTACCATGTTCTAGAGGGTTTCAAGCGGGACATTTCAGAAGTGACAGAGCTGATGGAGAAAACAGAGCTGAGCCAGGCCTCCACTGATGATAAAGTTTCATTAAAGAAGAAGATGTTTCATAGACAACAATGGAGTCTCCTAGAGATGATGGAGAGAATGAACAGCATCGACCGCATTCCTTCAAAGAGTGAGTATCAATATAATTGATCTGCAGACTTTAAAGTCATCGTTCTTACAGTGACTTTAATAAATGTGACATTTAGAATAGAATAGAATAGTCCCCACTCCTTTGGGGTGTTATTTTTGTCACATTATATGTATATATATGTATATATATGCACATAGGTGAAATTCGTCCTCTGCTTTTTACCCATCCTATAACAACTAGGATCCAGCCGTCTCCCAGCCGTCTCCCTCCAATTGGGGCCCGGGGAGCAATTAGGGGTTAAGAGTCTTGCTCAGGGACACACATCGACACATTGCTGCCCTGGCCTGGAAACGTACCTGGGACAACCAGGGACTCTGGCTCCCCAGGCGGGCTCACTAACCACTCAGCTACGGCCGCCCCGCACAGATAAACTTGAATGTGATTTAATACTTGAAAAACACTACACAGACTTCAATTTATTATTATTGATATATAAATGATACTGATAAGTTGCATTTTTTTCTTCTTGTATTATTATCATTGTAAATGTCTTGCTGTCTTGTGTTCCAGTGAGTGGTGGAACATCATCTGAGACAGGAATTCTCAGGTCACCTGACAAGTTTTGTGATTGGCTACTGAAGAGACATCCTATACCAATAGTGTCCTCTTCAGGAGCTGACACCACGAGTGAAGCTCGTACCCAGCCAGTGAGAGATGAAGATTTACTTTGACATCAATCACACACATTACCATACATATAATAATTATTGGTTTCATTAAGGGACACATTTGCACCTCCAAAATAAGTCTTTTGCAGCTGCATAAGATTTGTGTAGTAGTGTGTAGTATAGTAGGGTAGAACCGGGACGAACGACGCGCAGGGACGGTTGCAACACAGACCTTTTTTCATGCTACACTTAAAATTAGCACATCCGGCGACGTCACCCTCTTCGTCTTCGGTCGAAAACATCAGACACGATTTTTTCCCCAGTTCTGATCAAAATTGGCAGAGTTGAAGCCACTTTTGTGTATTTCCACACTGTAGTAAAAAATACCCTATTTGAGTGTTTTCCATTTGTACTGCTGTGTTTATTTGGTGCCGATTGTAAATGGATTTTGTCTGTTAGGCTAATCTGTGGGCTAACTCTCAGTGAAGGTTCCATTGAAAAATATTCATTAGCTTTTGTGCTAGCTAGCAAAACATCCGGGGAGGGCAGGGAGGGACGAACGGCGCATTAAGCCACTCGATGCATTACGGACAGGGAGGGACGAACGGTGCATGTGTGAAACACAAAGTTGAGGAAACAGACAGAGGGGACATTAACATGATACATTTATTTGACTATCAGCATGGTCATTTGCTCGTAGGGTTCTACTGAAGCATCAATGAGAGTTAGATGCCAGAAATGTAACGTTTGTACTTGTTATAGGACATTTCATCCGACCGCGCCGTCCGACCCCCGTGTATGCACCGTTCGTCCCGACTGGCGGCCGTGTGCGGAGAGTAGCGCAACGTCACTTTACTTACCGATTGCGTTCGACTCGTTTCACTAAAATTAAAACGGACTGCGGGTAATGGGAGAGGACAAGTGTCTCTTGTTCACAAAAAAGTATGGTTACATGAAATTAAGTAATCTGTGCAGGGAGGGAAATAGAAAAGGGTGCGTCGTTGGACCCCACTCTCCCCTAGCCTATACATGCTAAAAAGTATCTCCAAATGGACCCAATCATTATGTAATTCGTTACTAAGTAGTTATTCAAGTAGGTCTCCTAGAATCTGTCCATAGACAAGAGAAGAGAGGAGTTGAAATTAGAGAAAAAGAAAAGACGAAATACAGCAAAGAAATATATTTGGGTGAGATTCACCCAACACCTAAAAACTCACCTCCAATAAACATGTCATAACATGACATTAGTGTTTAAATAATCATCATTCTGACAATTCAGAAACAAGTTCTGTAAAGTGAAAATCCACAAAGCTTCACGTCTTTTTTAACAAGTCAGCTCTATCCACAGTCTACAGTATGTTCAATTATGACAATTTCCCTTGAAGTGAGCTTTGTTCTCTGAAAACAGGCTCTATGCAAGATTTTTATTAATGCATCTGATATCATGCTATAATTAGGCTGTGTGTTCACCAAGTGTGTGTTGTGGATGCAAATCTGAATGGGGACTCAGTCAAATAATATAGACAAAATAAGGCAAAGACAACAGTTCACAGTTTAGAAGAATGAGTGATTATTTTGATATCAAAAGGAGTTCCGGACTTACAATTCGGCAGCACAGAATCGCGTGGAAAAACAACCTAGTTGAACTCAAAGCTCACACTGACTGCCTGCGACTTACAGTATATACACATGCCACCAAATGGCTTCTCAGCATCAAAGGCACGATAGTTTCAATTTATTGTAATCTCACCTCCAACTTCCAACCGTTTGATAAACATAGACAAACTTATGAAAGACTGACCTTCATTATAAATCCTTTTGTTTCACACATGTGTCCACACCACAGGCACCTAAGTCCCGTGTTGTGAAGGTCCCGTGTTGGTCCCGTGTTGTGAAGGCAGGACACCGACGCAACAAGGCGACACCAGAGCAAAAGCCAGCTGCACGTCAACGTGGAATACAAGCACCACAGAAACGGGAGAGGAAGAAGACGCCGGGTATCGTTGGAACTGGCCCAGTGAGTTCTGACATACTTGTCGTGAACACGAAGATGGTGAGTGTGTTTGCCACTAAGTTCGCCCCTCAACTGGAAGCTAACATGCTAGCTGAGTATCTGAAAGAGAAACTTAACCGAACAGTTACTTGTCGGAAGATCGAGGCGCATCATCAGAGTAGGTTCAGCTCATTTCACATCACTGCCGAATGTAATAAAGTGGCTGAAATGTATGACCCAGAGCTGTGGCCAGCAGGCATCTATGTCAGACGATATTATGAGCCAAGACGGCCAGCTACCAGTGGGTCGCTTGTAGGTGATAGCACTGCTACAAATAATGCGATCGCTCCTGTACAACACGGGGATCAGTCATCTGTGGATGAAAATGCCCGTAGTACATAAACAGTATGATGCAGGTGGTGTCTTATAACACGCGGGGCCTACGTGTGGGGCACAGTGCTGGGGACAAAGCGAGGCGGCTGGTTGTGGACAAACTTTTGGAGGAATGTGACATTCTGTGCTTACAAGAGACATGGTTACCTAAACCAGGGGTTCCCAAAGTCGGGGTCGCGACCCCAAGACTGACGGTGGGGTCGCGATTTTTTTTATCTTTTTTTAAATTCAACAGAATGGATGAAATACAACCTAAAATGATTACAAATAGTACATTTTACCAGTTTAATACATTTCAAATGCGCACCGAACGTGCAAGTTTATGTGCATAAAATACCTCCAGGTTTAGGTGGGATCGCGAGTCAATGGCCGCCTTATTTTGGGGTCGCGGGCTGAAAAGTTTGGGAACCCATGACCTAAACAAGACCTGGAAAGGCTGAATTCACTGCATGCTAACTTTCATGGAGTTGGAGAGTCTACTGATCTCTGTGATAGAATAGCACACGGTAGAATACCAGGTGGTGTGGCGATTCTCTGGAACAGTAAATATGATCCTCTGGTTATAGTGATAAGACTAGAGGTCAACTGGGCCATTGGTATAGAGATCAAGTATGAAAATAGGTCATTTAATATTGTAAATATCTACACACCTTATGAATCATGTCAAAATGAAGACGAATATCGCAATAGATTGGCATTTATTAATGCATTCATCAAGGACAATGCCACAACCTGTGTTTATGTCGTTGGTGACCTGAATGCTGATATATCGGATGATAAATCTCTGTTTGGAAAATGTTTACTGCCATTTTGTAATGATAATAATCTTATATTGTCAAGTAAATCACTATTACCTGAGAAAAGCTATACATATATAAGTGAAGCATGGCATACTGTGTCAGGGCTAGATCACTGTATATGCACAGCTGATGCACATGCTTCTCTGGACAACATAAATATCTGCTATGATCTGGCCACCACAGATCATATCCCGATTATAATGACCCTAAATGTTGAAAATATTCCAGCTATAGCTGTGGATAACAGTAAAACATACTCAGGGAGACTGGATTGGTCTAAGCTAAGTGAGAAGGATATTAATCACTATACCTCACTCACAGACAAATCATTAGACCGTTGGACTTCCAAGAGAAGCCATGCAGTGCAGTGACACCAACTGTAAAAATGTGCATCATGGTAGAGATTTATGTTCTACTTATGATTTTATTATAAATATTTTAAATGCCTCAAGTAAGGGTCTTTACAAGGGTAAGAAAAAGGAGTTTAGTATAAAACCTGGTTGGAATGAACATGTGACTGAGCTACACACTGCTGCTAGAGACGCTTTTAAAGTACTAGAGGTCCGGCCGCGGCCATCCCGCTAGCCGCGCACGGGGCTCTAGTGAGGGTGCGCTTATTTTGGGGTACCAAAATCGTGGGATAAAAATTTCCAAAAGAAAAGTAAAAAAAAAAATAATGACTTAAAAAAAAAAAGAATAGATGAGGGACCCCCTGGGGGTCCCCGGATCCCATGGGAGTGTTGGGACCCCAGCGGACCCCCGTGAAACATGGCGGACCCCTTCGTCTGTTTTTTTTTTTTCATGAAGGTGGTTGCTTGTTTCTGGCGCACATCTGGCAACACTGACCTGCTGCTGGTCTTTTGCCGACGTGGCAACCCAGATGCCGCGTTGTCTGTTGTTGTTGGGAGATGACAAAAGCAGCTGCATGGTGTTGGTTGTCTTTGGGATGTACATGGCACGTGAATGACGGACATATTAGCGTGAGTGTGGTGTGATAGAGACATGACTAAAGTGAAAGCAACGGCGTGGTTCCAACAAAAAGGTAAGCGAAGGACGCGCTTCTGTTGTTGTTGTTGTGGCGATGCAGAGATGTAACCTGTGCTGCTTGGTTTTATGCTTTATCCAACATGACAGCCATGTAAACAAACAACCAATGTCATTTACAACTAAACGTTGCTCTCAAGAATGTTTTTGAAAACATTTGAAGTGAGAAATAGACGATGCAATAACCAAAAAGTGATTCTATTTGATCCACTACACTTCCTTGCTTATCATGGCTGAACAACGGGGGAAATTCCAAAACACTCGCCCCAAAACACAGTCGCCCCGGGGCAAATCCGGCGGTATTACAGGCAAATCGGCAGTATATAGAGGGGGCGAGTGTATTTTGGGGCGAGTTTTTATTTATTTTGTCATTTGTTTTCCGAGGCGTACTTGTCCGCCCAGTCCAATACTGGAATACTTTCATTGTCGTAAGCAAGGAAATACTTTGTTTTGTTGTTACTTTTGGGTAAATGTATTTATGTATTTATTAAGTAGCCGTGTAATAAGCGGGATAATGGTGGTTAATCACCCTGAAGGGCTTTAAATGTCAATAATGACCCCCATGCATTATCCCTTGTATAGTTTTGCGAGTGAAGACCGCTGATTTCAATGGCCGCTGTTTCGGCTGTGGCCGTCGGCGTTCGGTTGTGCTGACGGTAAACGGTGCGAAAGTGTTACCCCGTACCGTGTGGTCGTAATGTGGTGAGTAGAATTAATTATGTTGCGAGGTGGAAAATGTGTAGTGAGCAATGAGAAGTACCCTACGCCACCCGTAAATTCAGCGTGCACGTTGTGGCTGGTGTTGTGGTGAGATGTCAGATGTAGTTGTTGTGTTTAGTCGAAATCAATGCTGTGGGTATGGCGTCAGCAGGCGAGAGGTCCAAATGAATGGAATGGCTGTGGGCGTCAGCGGCGGAAGTAGCAATTCTCCCTTTATATAAGTAGATGGTCAGAATCAGGTAGGCCAAGACAGGGGTCTGTGTTTGAACAGAAACAGGCCACTAATGCCAAATATAAGTATGTCCGATTCATTTAAAAAAATGAGGACACAATGAGGGCTGACTCACTTGCCAGAAAACTGCGCAACAACAGCTGTTTTGATTTCTGTCAAGAGGTCAAAACCTTAAACAGTAGTAAAACTCCCTTACCGTCTTCCATTGAAGGAGTGTGTGGGTCTGGCAACATTGCAGAACTGTGGCGGCAACACTATTATGAGTTGTTCAACTGTGTTAAGAGTGACTCTTTTGTGGTGGAAAAAATTGACCCCGCTGAAAATGTGACAGTTAGAGCTGAGGAGGTCTACAACACTATAATGAAGCTAGAAAATAACAAAGCTTGTAGCCCGGATCACATCTCAGCTGAACACTGAACACAAAATATGCCAGTCTGAAGCTTGCTCCTATTCTTGCTCTATGTATTACTGGATTCATTAACCATGGTATCTTACCAGATTCCATGTTATCTGTGCTACTTGTGCCAGTTATTAAGGACAAAGCTGGGAAAATAAATAGCATTGATAATTACAGACCCATTGCTTTAGCTAGTATTCTCTCCAAAGTATTGGAGAAAATCCTGTTGGACAGGCTGGATAGGTATATTACCACAGCTGACAACCAGTTCGGTTTTAAAAGGAAACACGGCACAGATATGTGTATTTTTGCTTTAAAGGACATTATAGCTAAATATAGAAGCCAAAATTCCACCATGTTTTTGTGTTTTATTGATGCTTCTAGAGCATTTGATGTACCAAGTACATTATAAGGATACTAGCCTTTTGGTATGCACATCAGACTATGCAGGTGAAGTGGGGTAATACTGTGTCCGAACATTTCTATGTTGGTAATGGTGTTAAGCAAGGGGGGATTTTATCTCCTCTATTGTTTAATTTATACATGGATGATCTGTCTAGGAAACTGAACCTGTGTAACACTGGATGTGTCATAGGTGATTCTGTTGTCAACCACCTTATGTATGCGGATGATTTAATTATCTTTTCCCCGTACAGTGCAGGCTTACAACAGCTTCTGAGGGTTTGTTCCCAGTATGGCATTGATTTTAATATTAAGTATAATGCCAAGAAGAGTAGCATCCTGATTGTGCGAAGTAAAGATGATAAAAAGGCTGTATTCCCTAATTTTATTCTCAGTAGCAACATACTACTTGTGTGCAGTGAGATTAAGTACCTTGGTCACTGTGTCTCCGATGATCTCTCAGATGACAAAGACATCCATAGACAACAATGCAAACTGTATGCCCAGGCAAACATACTAATGCGGAAATTTCACAAATGCTCTGTACATGTCAAGGTATCACTTTTTAAAGCTTTCTGTACACCGTTGTATACGGCTCACCTATGGAGTAACTACAAGGCTAGCAGCATGCAAAAACTAAAAGTTGCATACAATGATGCTCTACGGTTGCTGGTGAGGGTACCAAGATGGCACAGTGCCAGCCAGCTGTTTGTAAACCTGGGGGTACCTACCAGTCAAGCCCTGTTAAGAAATGTAATGTACAAATTCATATGTCGTCTTGAAGAGTCTGACAATCATGTTATTAAGATTTTAATTAACCCTATCAAGAGTTCTACTCGGTTCTCTTCCATGATATGGAGACATTGGCGCAACAGCCTCTACTGACTATGAGCAGCTGTAGTTGGACTGTTTTTTTGTTTATTTTTTTGCTTTTATTTATTTTATCTCTGTGTGATTGTCATCCTGTTTTGTTATATGGACCCTGAGTCTGAAATAAAGATTGAATTGAATTGAATTGAATTGACACAGGGCAAAAACACCTATATCTCAACTCTTCTTGCCCCACCCACACAGGCAATTGCATATAGATAAAATACTAGATTTAATTACAAATGCCACAAAGGTGCCAGCCAGTCTAAGGTGCCAGCCATGATTTTGCCAGTCTTAATTCACACAAAGATGGGATTGTGGAAACAGAAATATACAGAAACATAATATACACATACATTAGTTAATTTAGAATGTTTACTTTGCAAATATCGTTGACAGTGTTTCCACAAGGCTTTGGTGGACACAGGCCCTTGTAGATGCATACACACTATGCTTTATGTGAGCATTTACAATTGAACTTCATGGGTCCATGGATTAAGTCACTTAAAAGATGCTGTAACATTCTGAATTTTCATTTCTTATACTGGCTGAATGTGGCTGAAAATTCTGTTTTACGATTCCTCCTCTTCATTCTTAGGCACTATGTGTAAATATGTCTTCAGAAGAAGAGGAGGAAGAGGATTCTGGTGAGAGACATGGATCATATTCATCTTTTACACTGTAAGCCTCCAAGCTGCCTCTGATCCACTAACTGTTCACTGTCTTTACTCTCTACAGAACACTGCATGAACATGATGAAGATGATGGAGATAGAAAGTGGAGAGGAAGGTAACTAATCTAACTCTCCTTAATCAATTCTACAATGAACTGGGAGTGTTGTTGTGAATATAACGTGAAGGATTACACACAACTAAATGTTTTATTTTTAATGTCCTTCCTGCAGAGCTGAAGAAAACTGATCTGGATGATAATGGTAGGTGAGAGTTTAATGAATGAATGAATATATACATCTATTAGTCATGAATCTAAATTTACACCTGGACAAACTGTGGAATTCATCTCCTCTCTCAGAATGTTGTTCGCTTTCACATCATGAGAACATTCGACTTCATGGCACTTATGTTTCTGTCCATGATTAAGCCCTGGTCCTGAAGCTGAGCTTTTCAATGGGATAAATACTGTACTGTATAATACAATATCACCAATATTGTGTAAATATGTGTAACTGTTGTTATTTTTCCCTCCAGATGTGGTCTACTTGGGATCATGCTGTGAAAAATGCCAACATGTCCAGCAGGTCAGTTTGTTCAAATCAGACACTCTTCTTGATATACGTACAGTATGTACAGTATGTATGGCTGTTGGTGATCCTTAATGATCTCCTGTGTGTGTTTGCTTGGTAGAGCTACGGCGATGAGATGATCATTCCTGAGAAACTCTCCAGAGGACGCTTGCAGTGAGTCTGGACATCACGTTGACCTCATCTGCTTATCTGGTTTCATAGTGTAGAGAACCGAAGTCTGACATCACTGCCGCTAGAGGCCGCTATCCCTCTGCGTCACAGAGATATTTTTAATATATATATATATATATATATATATATATATATATATATATATATATATATATATATATATATATATATAATATATATGAAAATACCTATCACTTTGACTTCATCTGGTTTAATTATATTCATGTTACTTACAGTATAAGACTGTGTGTGTGTGTGTGTGTGTGTGTGTGTGTGTGTGTGTGTGTGTGTGTGTGTGTGTGTGTGTGTGTGTGTGTGTGTGTGTGTGTGTGTGTGTGTGTGTGCATTCTTTAGGGCTCAGCTGGAAGGACAGGGGACATATGAGTGTGCATTAACAGGCTTGATATTTGAGGCGTCGGAGCGAGTTATGGTGAGTTATTCCATCCTGTCCTGGTCCAAGTTCAACGAGTTCGTCCAGAACCCCTGGACGATTGCTGGTCCCATATTCAACGTAGAGACAGTCAACAAGGATGCATCTGTCCTCAAGTCCATCCAGCTCCCCCACTCCCTGTGCCTGGCTGGTGAGAAGATATGCTGCCTCTGACATAATGTATTATTGACTGTACAACTACACATCTTCCTTGTCCAATATTATACAATACTGTGAATTCACTATTTTCCCTGTCTTCAGTCTTTTTTGGCTTAGATGCATTTTGTCTTGTTGTCTCTATAAAACCTTCCCTCCATCCTTCCTCCTCGTTATCTTCACCTGCAGGCCAGGAAAAAGAGAAGGTATTTGGTGTCCTACACGTCACTGGTAAGGATCTCGTCATTGAGAGAGTCCAGTCCTCTGGTAGTCATCTAAAGTGGCAGGTGTCCTCCCTGTCTCCTGTGGGTGCCATCGCCCGGGACACACAGCAGGATGAACACCACGGAGCGGTGCTGATCTACAAAGATCTGTGGAGTAGCGTCGACACTCACACTTTCCGCATCTACCTCGCCCTCAACTGCAGCTCATGGCATGAAGTAAGGATGGCACTAAGATGGAGAACGCATGCAAGAGTGCATGTGTTGCAATCTTAGCCTCTACACAATAAATACTTTTTATGACTCCTCTTTGGTAGCAATCTTGTCTGAACTAACAACCTTTTGTGTTATCTTTTTAACATTAGTGAGTAATTGTACCACAACAATACCAGGGGGTATTCAATCAAGAGAAATTACACACATGCCTTAATATGAGCTATTTTGGATATTTTCATTGAACACATTTGCAAATAGGCTTAAATTATTGTATTACACCCCTAACTCCCTAGGTTAGTATCAATCACTGAACCCCTATGCTACTGATAAGCAGGTTGGTGCTGATTTCCTCTGCCGTGTGCGTGCGTGCGTGCGTGTGTGTGTGTATGCGCGCGCATGCGTGTGAGACCAACTGTCATCAATATTTTAATGTTGATATTATTTTAGGACTTGACTTTAACTATTCTCTGAATAATGCTTGACTGCTCAAAACAAATCAGCTTGTTCTCATTTTGACTAACACTTGAACTCATTGACTGCCATTGACGAGTACACTCGTCAATTGGCCCAAGGCTCAGCCTGCCATTGATGAATTGACGAGTGTGTGGTGTTTTCAATGGTTTACGCTAGAGGGCGCTGTTCGCCAACCTATGAGTGATCCCATGACCTGGAGAACAGTAGACCCGGAAATAATGTGATCACAACAAACCCAGCCCTGTCCGATCTAATGTTAACACATTGTGCCAAAACCGGGATTCTCCAGTTTTGAATTTTTAGCGCTTAGGTGCCAAAACCGGGATTCTCCATGAAATACATCTTTTTGTTTTTTTTCCACAAGGGGGGGGGGGCTAACGCAGCTCTGGAATCACCCACGGTGACTCTGAGAAGGAAGGGACAGATGGATCACCATGCCAAAAAACCTGGCTCCCGTCCGCTCCCATTCTATCTCCTTGCAAAAAAACTCCATATTTCCTTAACGTTTTACAGTGGGGAAAACGACTCATTTTCGATCCAAGATCACTCCACCACGGTGACTCGCGTGAGAGATGTTATTGTTCCAGGCGTTAGCGAGAACCATCGACCATCGTGCACGCATATATCTATATATCCGCAAACCTGCGCATGCGCCGTTGACAATTTGGCTGACAATTGTGGTTGTGTCTCTGCCTGCCTGGATGCGAGCGCACGAGCAACCCCAACTACCCCACAGCGCAGCGCAACCCAACACCTTCCATGCCACATCCGTGAAACGGGCGAGAAACAAGCGCTGCCGTGGTCTATGCAAACAAGCCCTAAAAGTGCGCCTAAATACGCCCAAAATCGCTTATACAAAAGGCAGACCTGGCAACGCAGGCTACGCCAATCATGTGTGCGAGATCTACAAGCTATGGGGCAGAGACGCTTTGTGCCATACACCGTATCTTAGCAACAACCTCAGCGCTAACTCTCATTGGTCGTGTCATGCTTAGGGCAGTCTCCAGACAGCACCATCAAGTACTACCTCACATAGCTCGCTGCCGCCATTACAGTCAGACGCACCGAGCCCAGCTGGATAGCACAATCACCGTCATGTCTCTAATAAATTGCCCTGTCATTCATATTGTCAACACTTTGAGGTCACTGCAGCCTCCTACTAATGTAACGCATATTTATGTCCACTACTGTGATAGCGATCGTTGTATTTCACTGCTTACTTCCTAAGGGTGCTTAACATGAGCCTTTAGCATGCGGCTAACGCTAACGCACTTTCAACGTTAGCATGTAGCTAACGCTAACGTGGTTGTCATGGCTGAACCGGCTGTGCAAACACTTTGTCAACAATGAACGTTAGCGAGGTCACGTGATGCGGCAGAGCTAGGCAGACGCAGGGTTTAGGAGCTCCGACATTTATCCTGATTTAATTCATTTTTTTGACAGTTAAACACAACCAGAGTGCTACTTTTTCTATCTTAAGACATTGTTATGCTGACAAGAGCCATTTCAGCCAGAATAAGACAGAATAGAGACGATATGGAGGACCAAACTTCGACACCAGAGGGAACGGCTCCAGCTGTTAGCATTAGCATTAGCAAGCAGCTTGTTGCTAATGTTGTTGATACTTCTCGTGTACCAGCTGAGGAGACTGGAGCAGATTCACGCATACTTCAGGAGATTCGACGGGGTAACAAGGCCCTATCTGACAAATTGGACTCTAAAACTGACGAAATTAATCGTTCCATTTCAGGACTGAGGGGTTTAATTGATGGCGTGAGCGCACGCATTACCGAGGCTGAAGAACGCATCAGCACAGCCGAGGACCAGCTTGTTGTGGTGGACGCAGATGTTAACAAGCTGCGTGGAGAAAATGACTTTTTACTTGAGAAAATTGATGAGCTCGAGAATTATAGCCGACGCCCAAATATCAGAGTGACCGGTCTGAAAGAGGCCAGTGAGGGAACCGACCCGGTGCGTTTCTTTACTGAATTGATTCCATCCATTTTTGGTGAGGAACACTTCACCGAACCATTGATATTTGAACGCATACACCGGACGGGACCGCGACCAACTTCGGGATCAAATAAATACCCAAGAGCGGTGCTCATTAGCCTACTCAAGTGCCAAGACAGAGACATGATTCTACGCCTCGCCACGAAGCTGTCGATGGAGAAAGGGCCCATTTGTTACAGAGGGGCACCCCTGTCGTTTTTTCCAGATGTGACAGCCAAGCTCCTGAAACGCAAAAAGGAGTTTGGCCAAGTGAAACAGGAGTAAAAAAAGAGAAACCTCCGTTATTCTCTCCTACATCCTGCTACGCTCCGGGTTGATATGCCTGATGGAAAGAAGAGGTTCTTCAAAACGCCGAAGGAAGTCGCTACTTTTCTCGAGGGTCTCCCAGGAGGGGATCCCCCGGAGGGGGGGCTCCCCAGGGAGGGGCTCCCCGGGAAGAGGCTCCCCGGGAAGAGGCTCTCCAGGAAGGTGTTCCCCAGGAAGGGGACCCCCAGTGGGTGATCTCCCAGAGGGGGGGGGACTCGGGAGGAATCGATGACTGATCATCACATCTATCTTTACACCATGTTCTAATCTGATAAGTAATTAAGGTACTATTTTAGATTTTTTTAAAGATTTTTTTTTTTAAAAGTGTTTTATTTACTTTTATCCTTATTTTTATAATAACAGAATCAGAATCAGAATCATTTTTATTGTCACATCACAGGTTTACAAGGTAAAAAAGTGGGTGAAATTATTTTTTGTACATCGTTCCCATCGCAACGTTAGTTTCCATAGAAAGAAGAGGGGGGGGGGGGGAGAAGAAGAGGGTGGGGGGCGGGTGGGTACATTTTTTATATTGCTATGTATGCTATGTTTTTGTTTCAATCAGCACTATTTTTGTATAGTAGTGCTATTTTGGGTTAACTCTGTTGTGCACCAAATAGACACTCATTGATGGTTGCACTTTTTTTTGAGAGTTGAGTTTATTTTAATTTTTATAAGATGTTTTTCGGTTTCATTTTATTGTGGCTATATTCTTAGTTAGCCAAATGGACACTCATTGTGCTTATTTTTGTTTTTTCGAGAATGAGTGGTTTACTGTTAACTATTATCTTAAGCTCGGGATCTGACAGTGTGTGTAGTTAGTCAGGCATGTTTTTGTTTGACAAGTGCGAGACACATGGCCCCTTTTGGGTTTTGGTTGGTGCCATAGGTTTGGGGAAGATGGTACCGGTGGGGAGGGGTGTTTGTTTGTTTTTTCTGTTCTTTTTTTCCTTTGTTAGAAGAGACATACATTTATCTAGATACTTAGTTTTGGGAGATTTTGAACTGGACTGGTTAGTTACAAAAATGTATATTTCATAGGACAAATGGTCAATGTGGTAAAATGTATAAGTTTTAATGTGAATGGTTTAAATGGGCATGTCAAAAGAAAAAGAGTGCTTACATATTTAAAAAAGCTTAATACTGATATTGCTTTTATACAAGAAACTCACCTTATAGCAAGTGAACATAAGAAGCTGAAGAGGGAATGGGTAGGACAGGTGTTTGCATCATCATTTAATTCTAAAGCAAGGGGAGTGGCGATATTGGTTAAAAAGAATATTCCCTTGACAATACAGGAGACTATTTGTGATCCACTGGGCCGATATGTGATTGTCCATTGTGAAATGTATTCAGAACCGTGGACATTTTTGAATGTTTATGCCCCTAACTATGATGACGATCCTTTTATTCAAAATCTCTTTCTTCAGGTGTCGAGGGCTCAGGGTAATATTCTGACTGGCGGTGATTGGAATTTCTGTTTATGTCCGATTCTGGACATGTCGTCAACCAATGTAGTGACAAGAACAAAGGCAGCAAAGTCTACCTTGGCATTCATGAAAGATTTGAATTTAACAGATATCTGGAGACAACTGCACCCACAAGATAGAGATTATAGCTTTTACTCTGCCCGTCATGGCACTCATAGTCGAATTGATTTCTTCCTGCTATCTACACAGCTAACACATAGAACAGTGGAATCTGAATATCTGTCCAGAATACTCTCAGATCACTCACCTTTGACCCTGTCTATATTAATACCTGAAAAGATACAAAATTCTTATAGGTGGCGTTTAAATCCAACCCTTCTTAAAAAAGCAGACTTTAAAAAGTTTGTGAGAGATCAGATTAAGTTTTTCTGTGAAACTAACTGTCCATCCTCACCCAATAGTTTTGTGCTATGGGATACTTTAAAATGCTACCTTAGGGGACAAATAATCTCCTTAACAAAGGCTCTTACTAAAAAATATACAGTTGAAATGGAAGAACTTGAGAAAGAAATCTTAGATCTAGAAAAAGAGTTTCAACACTCTGGTTGTGGAGAAGTGCATCGTTCACTGGTTAATAAAAAACTCAAGTATAACACATTGGGTACTTATAAAACTGAAAAAGCTATTCTTAGAACTAAGCAGAGATATTATGAGTTAGGGGACAAGGCACACAAGGTCCTCGCCTGGCAATTGAAGAAAGAGGAAAGCTCAAGAACTATTAATTCTATCAAGACTAACGCTGGCTTGATCACGTGTGACCCAAAATAAATTAATGATACTTTTAAGCAGTTCTATACCGAATTGTATTCATCAGAATCGCCAGAGGATTTAACTCAAATTTATACATTCTTATCTACTATTGAATTACCTAAATTAAATCAAGAAGATCAGAATGATCTTGAACGGCCATTCACTACAGCAGAAATTGAACGAACACTGTCGTCTTTGCAGTCTAACAAAAGTCCCGGAGAGGATGGTTTTCCTCCTGAATTCTATAAAGAATTTAAAGACTTGTTAATTCCTCTTTTTGTAGATGTACTCAATAGGGCATCTGAAACCAAGACTCTTCCTGATTCCTTTTCTACAGCTAGTCATTCATAAAAAAAAACAAAGACCCTTTAAAGCCAGCGTAATTTAGACCTATCTCATTATTAAACTCAGATTATAAATTGATTTCCAAGATCCTAGCCAATAGATTAGCGCAGTATCTGCCTAAATTGATCAACAAAGATCAATCAGGTTTTATTAAAGATCGATCGTCCAGTAATAATCTTGGCAGACTGTTCAACATTATTCAATTGGCCAAATCTAAACCTGAACAAAGTATTGTTGTGGCCCTGGATGCCAGCCATGCCTTTGATAGATTGGAATGGCCTTATATGATCAAGGTTTTGATTAAATTTGGCTTTGGGCCCTCTTTTATTGATTGGGTTAAAACACTATATCACAGCCCCAAGGCCAGAATCACTACTAATGGCCAAATGTCAACCAGTTTCCCCTTGAGTAGGTCAAGCCGTCAGGGCTGCCCGCTCTCTCCAGGACTCTTCGTCGCGGCCATCGAGCCTTTGGCGGAGGCTGTGAGACAAAATGCAGATATACAGGGGTTCCAGGTGGGTCAGTCAACTCACAAGATCAACCTTTTTGCCGATGATGTATGTCTGACCTTGACAAACCCATCTGTTTCTCTTCCTAAACTGCAAAGCCTGATTGACGATTATGGCACCATTTCAGGTTACAAACTTAATTTTGATAAGAGTGAAATACTTCCTCTTACGAATTTTGATTACACAATCTATCAAGGAATAACCCCTTTTAAATGGCCCCCAAATGGCTTTAAATATCTTGGCATAAACATAGACAAGGATGTGAAAAATCTCTTTAAACTTAATTATACTGTGTTACTTAATAAAATAGAGGAGGACTTGAACAGATGGAAACCCTTACCTATTACTTTGATTGGCAGGATCAACTGCATCAAGATGAATATACTGCCCAGGCTGATGTATCTCTTTCAGTCTCTGCCTATCCCAGTACCTCAAAGCTTCTTTAAATCCTTGAATAAAAAAGTCAGGGAGTTTCTGTGGAACAATAAAACTCCACGAGTGTCTTTGGAGAAACTTACATGGGACTATTGTCAAGGGGGTCTTAAATTGCCAAATTTCAAAATGTACTATCTATCTTCTCAAATGAGGTTCATTTATTTTCTTTTTAAGGGTGATGATGCCCCCTCCTGGGTTCAAATGGAAATGCATGCCCTAAAAGAAACAGTGGCCAGTGAGTTTATTTATAAATGGAACCCTAAAACTATTGCGGCCAAATCCAAAAAAAATTCTCAATTCATTCAATCAAAACTTGGTATGAGGTCCGCAAGATTCTTAAGTGTAGAACGGACTTATCTCCTAGAACTCCACTGAAGAAAAACGGGCTTCTACCCATGTTTGTAGGCAATAGAATTCTGGAGTCATGGCATGACAATGGAATAAAACTCCTGGAACATTGTTATAAAGATGGACAGCTCATGACTTTTGAACAGTTGAGGGGGAAATATGACTTATCAAACAGGCATTTTTTGCAACTAAGGGATTATCTCAGAAGGACTCTGGGGCCGGAGATGACTTTACCGGTTTTTACTGATGTGGAGAATTGGTTACATAATAGCCCGTGTTCATACAGATTCTTTTCCAATATGTACTTTTTATTGCTGAGTCAATGCCCGAGAGTAGGCTTACACAAATCTAGAGAGAGATGGGAGTCTGATTTAAATATTACTATTGATGAAGGTTTGTGGTCTGATTTGTGTCGTGATAGCCTCTCTGCTACTATTAATTCTAGATATAGACTGACTCATTATAATTTTCTCCATCAGCTTTATTACACACCTCAAAAGTTGCATAGATATAATTCTGAGATATCAGATTTATGTTTTAGGTGTAGCACAGAAGAAGGCTCCTTTTTGCATTGTACATGGCAATGTATAAAATTTAAAACATTCTGGTATGATTTCTGTGACACACTGGCTAAAATTATAGAGGCTCCCTTCCCGTTAGACCCTGAAGTTTGCCTCTTAGGCAATTTCACTGCTATCAGTGCAAAACTAAGAAGACACAAAATTAAATTTATAGAGGTGGCACTTGGAGTGGCTAGGAAGTGTATTGCAATAACATGGAAGTCTGACTCCCCCCTCGGCATTGTGAGATGGTTCTCAGAAATGAACAGTTGTGTCCCTCTTGAGAAGATTACTTATAGCTTAAGAAATGGGTTTGACACTTTTTTGAAGATTTGGCAACCTTATTTGGACTATATCGGAACGTTGTCCCTACCTCAACCTGTATCAGAGATGGTATAGGTTATATACAGCTATCTCGGTCTAGATCTATTATTTCTCGAAGCTACTTAATGTTTTTACAACAGATTTGTCTCTTCTTAATGTTCCCTTTCTTTCTTTTTTGTACCTTTTATTTTTTTATTATGTTTTGATTATTTGTATCTGTGCTGTCCTTTATGTATGTGGGTTTGTATGTGGGGAGGGGGGAGGGATGTGGGGGGGTTGTATGTATGTATACTTTGTGAAAAATTAAAATGAAAAAAATATATATAAAAAAACAAAAAAAACAATGAACGTTAGCGTGGTGAATGTTGTGTGTGGTGCTGATTTTTGTTGTGTGAAGCTTAATGTCAGAGTGTTTGTGTTGGAGCGCCTCAGTGCGGCTGCAGAGTTCATGTGCAACATCTTGCATGCGTGGCTGTGGCTTTACAATTTTCCTTCGCCGTGTCTGTAGGTTTTTTTTTTTTGGCCAGCTACACGTGGCACGCCCCCAAGGGTCTCCAGGGACCCCTAAGGGGTTCACTAACCGGGCCATGGCCCCACTGGCCCTCATGACGCTACGCCAGTGATCTGCGCTGCCAAGTGGGCGCTGCGTGGGCGCTACTTCTAGTTGTTTACAATCGGGTGCTCGTCGTGGAGTCTACAGCTGTAAACAGCGTAGCGTTACAAACGGTGAGATCTCTGGCACTCAACGTCACTTTTTTAATAAAACTCTGGCACCGAATGTGTTAAAGAATTAAAGAAAATCTAATTTTCTTTGCTTTCTGTAGCTTTTTGGCAAAAACAACCCACATTCAACTGCTATAACTATGGAACAGACTATCGCAGCAGCACCATTTTTTTCTCCGATTCTACGAGACTCTCGTAGACTCCAAGTTTTTTAAAGCGATCGGCGGGTGGATCTTTGTGAAGGAAAATATTCTATGATTTTTCAAAGGTTAGCAAAACCTTTAACTCTGGCAGTTCATGAGTTAACATGGCCTTCAGTGACTATTTTTCTTGTACCGTCCCTACTCCCCTGCATCTTGTCCTCCTTCTCTCCTTGTGTGTGGCAGGACATCAAGAGGGAGTTGGAGTTTGAGAAAGGACATTTCTGTAGAGTTTACAAGAATCCCAACTGTCTACTGGTAGAGGGGAAGTACCAGCTCATGAGTAAGCCAAGAGAGGAGATTCACCCTGAGGTGAGTTTGTCTTGATGCTCATTCAGCTTATCATTATGCATGGTAGATGTTTTGTTGGTAAAGGTGTATACCTACTGTATGAACATGTTGTATAATGAATTAATGAATGTAGGCCTACGTATAATGGAATATAAGGATTATTATGTCCGTGCAGATCTTGCCATTCACCCTGAAACCAACTGAGTTCAAAGGCTACTTTGAAGCCAGCTTCAAGCAGCCACTTCCCTTCACATTTAATGTTAAAGTGAGAGGCACTGACGATACTACCTGGTCTGCCAACATTCAACAAGGTACCTAATGGACACAGTCCCCTGTCTACTTGAACATCAGTGTGTGTGTTTATTTCTGAATGATGACACCTATCTTTTGTTCTCTTGTCAGGTGACTTGGAGAAAAGGCCAAGCATGTTACAACTACTACTTGGTTGGTTTCAGCTGGGCTCGAGGAAAAGCAATATATGTAAGCATGATTCATTTTGTTTACTTTGTGTGATCAGTATTTTCAGCATTGTGGAATCAGACCATAATTTCCATCTCGCACGCACACACACACACGCACGCGCACGCACACGCACACGCACACGCACACACCCAACACAGGCACACAGGCACACAGATCCTCATATGTCCAAAACTGTTACTTTTCAGGATATATAAAAAAAAAGAAAAATATCAGATCTAAAAGCTTGAAACGCGTCGCTTCGTGCCGTGTTTCGAGCTTGTAGATCTGCTACTTTTGATACTTGTGTGATGCTGTAGTACGATCAAGTAGGCCATTAATTTACGAAAAAACACAGAAACCTAGAACATGGAGATAAGAGCTGTCTACCAGACAGTAACTATATATAATTTATACGTATATATAGTGTTAAACACTGCATATATAGTGTTAAACACTGCTATAACACTGCTGCCAAGAAGCGATTCACTTGCAGCACCCAGGTCCACTGTCATACTGTCGCACCATTGAACTCCACACCCATCAGAGAGTGCGTGTGTGAAGTTTCAAGGCAAACCGACAAACCGGAAGTAGGATGGGAAACCTGAAGTGGTCATTTAAAAAAATGGAAGTCTTTGGGACCACCCTCCAAGTTTGGAGCCTGTAGCATGCTGGGAACTGGAGTTATGGCTGTTTAAACCCCAGCCAATAGGAAAGCAGAGGGGGTGGGGCTTCAGCAATTACAGCCCATCCCATTAGACCACCTACCAATTCTGGAGCATATACTGGGAACTGGAGTTATGGCTTTTTAAACCCCAGCCTATAGGAACACAGTGGGGATAGGTCATCAGCTAATTATAACCTGTCCCTATTGGCCGCCTAAGAGCACCCACCAACTTGGGGCCTTTAGCATGCTGGGAACTGGAGTTATGGCTGTTTAAAGCCCAGCCTATAGGAACACAGAGGGGCCGGAGCTTAACCAATTACAGCCCGTCTCTATATTGACCGTCTAAGATCACCCACCAAGTTTGTGGCATTTAGCATGCTGGGAACTGGAGTTGTGGCAGTTTAAAGCCCAGCCAATACACGAATCCACGGAGCGCTTCCCTGTAGGATAACTCCGCCCCCCGCCGCCATTGCTGCGGTGTCAAAACAGTCAGCTGATACTGCGGTGAGTGCGGTGTCGGGTCAGCTGAAGTCACTGACTGCTCAAGTTAGTAAAAAGTATTTTTACCTGCTTTTTACTACTAACTAAAGATGTACAGAAAGTCGGGACGCACTTGTGTTGTTTATGGCTGCTCCAACAGCAGTGGACAAATGCAACTTTGGAGAGAAACGGAATGTGAAACACTCAAGCCTAAAGTTCATGACAACTGTCTGTGCCTCAGGCCCTATGGCTTGCACAGATTCCCTGGGCGTGAGAGTGGAGAGGACCAAGATGTTCGCCAAAAGTGGATAAAAAATGTGAACTTAAAGGACTTTGTTCCCACAAAGAACAGCGTGGTAAGTTTTGGAAACTTTTGGTTAGTTACTCACTCTTAATGTTAGCATGCAGCAGCTGCTAAGTAGCCCTAGCTCTGGCCCACAGCGTCAGAAGGAGTTCTCCTTAACGCTATGGGACCTTCTAGCCTTTGCCCGAACACCCGCGGTAGCACAGCCTCTCCTCTGTAGTAAAACAAAAAAATACACTTTCGCTAGTCGCCAAAACAAAGACGGTTTAAAGATGTTGTAAGCCTACTTTCCTTAGTGGGAACACTCTGAGCCCCCCACCTCACGTCTAAAATACACTTTTTCCCCTGAAAATAAAGTATTTAACCGAAGGAAAAATCTGGTCAATGGAAATATTCCATTGACCAGATCTGTAGGGGGCGCGGTGGAGTAACTAAAACATTTTTTTCCTTCCGGTGAAATATTTATTTTCTGTCCAAAAAGTGTATTCTAGACGTGAGGTGGGGGGCTCCAAGTGTTCCCACTAAGTAGAGTATGTTTTCAACATCTTAAAACTGTCTTTGTTTTGGTGAGTACTTAGCCAAAGTGCATTTTTTATTACTCGAGACGAGAGGCTGAGAAGCCTGCGATCCCGTTGGTATGCGGGCAAAGTACCGTGACGTTAAGGAGAACTCCTTCTAACGCTATGGACCAGAGCTACATGGTTGAAACATGTTATCTTATCTAAGTTCAGTTAACGTTAATAACATCATTGTTAGTAGTATGCTAAGCTGCTGCTCTTGTGTGTGCAAAAATAAACCACCTGTGGCGTTATTGTGATTAAATAGTACCTTATTTGGTAAAACTATGGCACAAACACTACTGTTTTTATGTTGTATTCAGCCACTTATGTAACAGGGGATACACAAATGCATTTAGTGTACATATTTTAAAAGGTCTGTGGAGTTGAAAATAATAATAATAATAAAATAATATATTATTTTCAATGTTATAAAACGTTGCCCCAACTCTGTCAGGGTGTAAATGGAACCAAATGAACAGAGTGACTGTTGACTCAGTCACAACAGTGGCTGAATGTTGATGAGCTTTCTATGAAAGTCTATGACATGAAACCATTTAGTGGACAATAGTTTATGTATTGTTGAGTTATATGTGGTACCAGTATTTACTATTCATTTTCTTTATTCCATCTTAAGGTTTGTGGAGTACACTTCCCAGATGGTAGGCCAACCATTGAACACCCATATCCAGTTTTGCAACTCGGATATAAATATCACGTACGTTAGATCTTTTTCCCCTTCAAATTGATTGTTTTTGGTTCAACATGTTTAATTTATTTTGAAAAATAAATAAAAATGTAGCACTGTTTATTTTTCTTTTGTTTTCATAGGGGAGAATGCAGTCTGGTAGAGCCCCCCCCTAAGAGAAGATGCCTTCAGCCATTAAGCAGCAACACATTAAGAGCAGCACCTGCAGACACCACATCCAATGTGGAAAATCTCGATCAAGTACGTTAGATCTTTTTCCCCTTCAAAATGATTGTTTTTGGTTCAACATGTTGTTTAATTTATTTAGAAAATAAGTAAAAAAATGTAAGCACTGTTTGTTTTTCTTTTGTTTTCATAGGGGAGAATGCAGTCTGGTACAGCCCCCCCTAAGAGAAGATGCCCTCAGCCATTAAGCAGCAACACCTTAAGAGCAGCACCTGAAGACACAACATCAGCACCCGAAGACACCAATGTGGAAAATGTCATGCCTCTGGCTGTGAAGCGTGACATCGGCACCCAGTGGCCCGATAGGCCTACTGAGCACAACTACTCAACTACCAAGACAAGGCGCAACAGGGCAACACAAACTGATCCTACACCATCATTGTCAGCATATGACCTGGATGACAAAGATTCCAAATTTTACACAGGCATAGGGATTGAAAGTTTTTGGCAGCTTTTGCATGCCCTCATAGATTTTCTCCCACCTCCAAAGATTACCTATTTAGCAGTCCACGACCAGCTCTTACTTGTTTTAATGAGGCTACGTCTTTGTTTGATGTTCACAGACTTGGGTAAACGATTTGGAGTAAGCAGGAGCTCAGCATGTAACATCTTTTCACTTTGGAGACCAAAAGTTGCTAGGTTTATGAGGGAAAAGGTGATTGCGTGGTTGCCCAGAGATACTCTCAAAAGAATAATGCCTTCCTGTTTCAGTGTAAATTATCCCAAAGCAACATGCATAATAGACTGTACTGAAATATTTGTACAAAGGCCAAAACACTTAAGGAAAAGATCACAACTACAAACATCAACTACAAACATCATAACACTTACAAAGTCTTATATTGCATTGCCCCGAATGGTTATGTTATGTTCACATCAAAACTGTTTGGTGGAAGGGCCAGTGACACTTTTATCACAAAGAACAGTGGGCTTCTGGAACTCCTGATTCCTGGTGATCAAATTTTAGCAGACCGTGGGTTCAGCATCTCTGATGTATTGCCCCCAGGGGTGACTCTTCCAGCCTTTACTTGCGGCCTCAAAGAACTTCCTGAGCATGAAGTTGTGGGAACAAGACGCTTAGCAAATGTCAGAATCCATGTCGAGCGTGCAATTAGAAGGTTCAAATGTTTTAAAATTGTCAGTTATGTTATTCCTGGGAGGGTACAGCATGTTGATGACATTGTAAGCATTTGTGCTGGGCTTTGTAATTTGCAACCCAAGTTAATTCAGACTGAGGAAACATCTGATATTGAGGAAGAAGAGGAATGTCATTTGGATGAAGCTGATGAGCAAGATGGAGAAAATATGTGCTGATTACTCCAAAAACAGTTGTATTCATTAAGACTTAATTCTCCATTGTAGCTTTAATATTCAAAAAGCTAATTGAAGCACTAACAAATCTCACTGTCACAGCTTTGAGTTAAATCTACTATTGGTTTCTGAAAAGGAGGGAGATGCTTGTATGAAATGCATCATCTGTGTATTTTAAGACAATATTGTACTTTGTTGTATCACAAACTTTGTCAACTGACCATTTCACTTTGATGAAGTGCATTACTCATGAATGAAATCATTTGACCCTCATTAGATTCAAAAGAGGACTACTTTAGTCCATGTACTTTCATGACTCCATGTGCTATTCTAGTAGCTATTGCTGGTAATAAATACTCAAAGTACACAACCTTCAGGTGGCCGATTTTCTCTGTTATCCACTCTTGGTTGTATGGGACATCTGTGATAATCTTTTCATTTTGGGTCCATACAAGGAACTTGCAATTTGTTTTGTTAGCACAATGCATTGCTAGCTGTACCTGGTAATAGAACCCTAATCCTGATGCTGTTTCCCTCAGAATATATTGTCCATTACTTATTAATGGCCTTACATCATATTTGTTTGACTCAATGCTGTCAGCAAAACTGGATATGGGTGTTCAATGGTTGGCCTACCATCTGGGAAGTGTACTCCACAAACCTTAAGATGGAATAAAGAAAATGAATAGTAAATACTGGTACCACATATAACTCAACAATACATAAACTATTGTCCACTAAATGGTTTCATGTCATAGACTTTCATAGAAAGCTCATCAACATTCAGCCACTGTTGTGACTGAGTCAACAGTCACTCTGTTCATTTGGTTCCATTTACACCCTGACAGAGTTGTGTAGGTTGGGGCAACGTTTTATAAAATTGAAAATAATATATTATTTTATTATTATTTTCAACTCCACAGACCTTTTAAAATGTGTACACTAAATGCATTTGTGTATCCCCTGTTACCTAAGTGGCTGAATACAACATAAAAACAGTAGTGTTTGTGCCATAGTTTTACCAAATAAGGTACTATTTAATCACAATAACGCCACAGGTGGTTTATTTTTGCACACACAAGAGCAGCAGCTTAGCATACTAACAATGATGTTATTAACGTTAACTGAACTTAGATAAGATAACATGTTTCAACCATGTAGCTCTGGTCCATAGCGTTAGAAGGAGTTCTCCTTAACGTCATGGTACTTTGCCCGCATACCAACGGGATCGCAGGCTGCTCAGCCTCTCGTCTCGAGTGCATTTGTCCACTGCTGTTGGAGCAGCCATAAACAACACAAGTGCGTCCCGACTTTCTGTACATCTTTAGTTAGTAGTAAAAAGCAGGTAAAAAGAGTAACTTGAGCAGTCAGTGACTTCAGCTGACCCGACACCGCACTCACCGCAGTATCAGCTGACTGTTTTGACACCGCAGCAATGGCGGCGGGGGGGCGGAGTTATCCTACAGGGAAGCGCTCCATGGATTCGTGTATAGGAACACAGAGAGGATAGGGCATCAGCAAATTATAGCCCCTCCCTATTGGCCGCCTAAGAGCCCCCACCAAGTTTGGGGCCTTTAGCATGCTGGGAACTGGAGTTATGGCTGTTTAAAGCCCAGCCAATAGGAACACAGAGGGGGCAGGGCTTAAGCAATTACAGCCCGTCTCTATATTGACCGTCTAAGAGCACCCACCAAGTTTGGGACATTTAGCATGCTGGGAACTGGAGTTGTGGCAGTTTAAAGCCCAGCCAATAGGAACACAGAGAGGATAGGGCATCAGCAAATTATAGCCCCTCCCCATTCCAACCAGTTCCTTTCCCTTCAGGCGCCCCGGCTGTCATGGGGGAGGCGGTATAGTGAACAGGATTACTACATGTTTTTGTGAGGGTATTAACTACCCTAGGAGACACAGGGAGAACATGCAAACTCCACACAGAGTAGGCCCTTTCGCCAACCCCACCTAGTGTATGGGCGCCGATGACGCGGAGGAGAGGACACGCCCCCAGCGTCCCCGGCGGGAATCGAACCCAGGACCTTCTAGCTGTGAGGCGACAGCGCTCCCGACTGCACCACCGTGCCCCTAGTTATGGCTGTTTAAACCAGTGTTGGTGCCAATGGTCCATGGTTCTGGATCGGAGCAACAGTGTGCCTCGCAGGTCCCCATGTTACGTTTGTGACGTTGTGAGCGTGTTATCCTTGGTTCTGATCTTTCTCTTTGACCTCTCTACTTTGCCAATATAGTCACCAAAGTAATTCATTCAATTTAAAAAACAAACACATTGTTGGTAAAAAAATCACACCCAGTGTGAAGTGAGCGGTGCTATTTATGAGTTATTAATTTCATCATGCATCTCGTAGCCAATCACAGCACGTCCTGCGAAGTGACTGTCTGTAGGAAAGGCTACAGTGTCTCTTCTAGAAGAACAGTGTGATGTAACTATGTATTGTTGTCTGTAGGTGAGGCTACAGTGTCTCTTCAAGAACAGCAGAGTCATCATCCTGAGTCAGAACCAAACACAGAGCCTGACTCACATCATGTTCAGGTAGATATCTCACAGTCAATGGTTGCCATGGGAACCAGCCTGACGTGGCTCGTTTGGCTACAGGTACCATGTTCTCCAAGTGGGACATTTCAGAAGTAACAGAGTGTAACTCTTTGAGTAACTGATTGAAGATACTAATAATACAATTGAAGATAATGAGAGACAGATTGGACCTTTAGACTCAAGAAAAGACAGGTCTGTCAGAGACACAGGACACATGACACTGTTTGAAAGACTGAAAGGAGGGGGGAAAAGTACTGCTGAAGAATGATAAGATAAGATAAGCCTTTATTGATTCCCGTGGGCAAATTCAGGTGTTGCAACAGAAACAGCAGGAGTAAGTATTACACACATAATAGGTACTAAGAGAGAGGAGAATAAAATAACGTAAAAATAAAATGAAATAAATGTACTGAATGGAACAGACAAGAAGAACAACGGAGGATAAGTCAGAGTTTGTGGTGATGGAGCCACACAACCTAACGTGTCTGAGGGTTTGTTTGTCACAGTAACCTATAGTTTTAACCTGGGCTTTTGAAAGTGACTTGAGTTGAAGATATTTGTCAGCAGAAAATGTATGTTGAATATAGAGAGTAGACTAAACTTACCGAACCAGACTTTATCGCCCAGTCTTACCCTGTGTTACCTGTTACAGTACCTGTTGTAACTAAAATGTGTGCAATTATTCTGGTGAGATCTATAATATAATATAATATACTATCTACTTGCTTTATAATTTCTGGAACAAGAGTACGACTTAACACACTCATGACAACAGAAACACGTTTACAGTTAATTTACACATCTACTGACAGCCTACTGATCATTCCCTCAGAATGTGTTTATGATTAATTACATTATTAATGCATGTCCATATAAGCATCCATAATGCATTCATAATGTCTATTCAGTTTTATAAATGTATAGTTAAGTAACTTATTATCGAGTTTGAATGTCTTTTTTCCTACATACAGAGTGATGTGTCCAGTACAACAGCATTAAAACCAAACCTTTCTAGTGGATTCAGTAATGATGAAACAGTGGCTGAAGCTTTAATGCAGGTTGCAGGTTAGTTTCCCGTTTCTAATATAATTCAAACTATTATTACAGCATTTATTTTAACATACTTAATGTACTGGAGGAGTAGATTTTAAGAATTCAATTAAAACAGTGTTAATTTAAGACGTGGAGGCGTGACCGATGCCATTTTGCTATTATTGGTGCGGTAGTCTGCGCACTGCACCAAGGCACTATGCAGTAAAACGACCCTGAATTAGTCATGGGTTTGTTTGGGCGTTACATTAATCAATCCAATCAGAGTACCCGCTGCCATTCCCTTTAAGGTCAGCGCAAGACGCAGTGCTGTCCGTGCGTTAAGCGGTGAGACCAAGGAGACAAGCTACCGCTGCCCAAAATATCTGATCTCCAAGCAGTGGCGTAATTTGCCTAGGGTTGTCGGGCTATGAGAACCCATACACGGGACTTACATGTAAGGGGGCCCTCCAGGAGGGGATTAATTAATTAATTTATGTTTTTATTAATAAAAATTGCCGCCAATATTACATAGTAAAGGCATCTGCTATTATATTTATTTTTGTCATTTCCAATATATTATGTAGCTATAGGATTATGTCCCCATAATAGTATTCATATTGTTTCCGCAATACTCATTGACGAGAAGCGCAGCATTCCGGTGGTAACTGGAATGCTTTTCCCAAAACACACTCGCCCCATTTTTTTCCCAAAACACACTCGCCCCACACTCGCCCCCATTCTCTGCCTGGGGGAGAGAGGGTGAGGAGCGGTCATAATAGCTGAAAAATAAAGTCAGAGATGGTATAAGTATGGCTAATTTCATATTTAGAAAACGTTTCAGATGAAAAAAAAACAGGGATAATTTGAATCGAATATTTAGAAAAAGTCATGGAAGGGGAACTTTCTCAGAGCTTCATGAGAAAATATATTGCACTTCAAGTCTCAAAATCGGTCAGATTGGCGGCTTAGTCACACACCTAAGATGTGGATTTAAGAGACCTTTAATAGGGGCCATTGAATTTGTCAGTTTTTCAGATTCCTGATGATGGTATAGCGACCTGCTTCTAACAGCTTCTCTTTGGATCCGGAGATTGGTGGTTCGAATCTAGACAATCTCAACACTTTATGTGGTTATGTCTGCCTTCCTCTTATTGAAGATTTAAGTTGGAACTAATTAAAAATATCCATGCAAAACACTGCCTTAATATATTGGCAGTGTTTTGTATTTTCTTTATAATTAAGTTAAAATTAAAAAAAAAAAAAAAAGTACAACTAATTAAGTCAAAATCAAAACATATTAGCCTAGTATTCTATTGAATGTCCACAGCTTACAATAAATACATTTGTACAAGTCGTAAAGCTTGACAATACATATTACTTATATTACCCCTGGGTTCTAATTGGTTCACATTATCATCGCTGTCAGGCAGAAACCTTCTATCTCCACATTTCAGTATCAGTATCAATACTGCAATGTAGAAGTAGCCTACTCTGCTACGAGTAAAGTATATATATTATGAAAGCCGCACACGCAAAATGGCTGAGTTGACTGCACGGGGCAAATGAGACAAGTGATAGTCCAGCCTGATCTCCAGAGATTACCGTAACATTGCACGGAACGAGTGCACTTCATTCCGTGGATAGTCGCCTAGAAACCCCGAAATTGCGTGCATATGTACGGCGAGTACCACGGTGGGCGTAACCAGTCGCAACCCGGAAAAACCCGGAAGCAGAGCAGTCCCCACAACAAAATTTACGATTCTGTGCCTATCGGTACATAACTCAAACGGCGCTGAGTAGGCACAGGCGAACGTCACACCGTTCAGGACGGCAACTCGGTCGCCTTAGCTCCCTCGGTGGTCCTTCACGGGGTGACAGTTCGCCTGTGACTGCGCGCCTCCGAAATGGTTTTGTCACAAAGGGAGCGCCGTACATATGCACGCAATTTGGGGGTTTCGAGGCGGCTATCCACGGAATGAAATGCACTCGTTCCGTGCAATGTTACGGTAATCTCTGGAGATCGGGTTGGATAGTCACATGAGAAACGACAAACTCACTAGGCACCAACTGTAACTTAGTGAATCAGTTCATTGAATATTGTGTCTAGTGTTTGATGCAGCTTGTAGCTTTAGGAGGTGCTTGTTTTCTTCACATCATGAACATGAAAGTCATTTCTGTTACAATATCAACTGATTCTTGTTTTCTCTCAGGTGCATCAGCTGTGAAAGAACCTCAGATTAGCCAGACAACAGGTAAGATCTGCACTCTATGACCTGTACATTTGACCCTGAAATAAAACCATGAACTACGGAGTAATGGATCATACGTTAATTAATGTGATGTTCTTTTATCCCTCAGTCATCAATGTCATTAATCTTTAACAAGTCCATTAAACCTCTACTGTTCCGAGGGAAGAAGTCAGATACCATTTTAATCCATGTTTTTGTCTTTTTTCATGAAAGATAGCTTTGTGAAGAAGAACTGGGGTGACCTAATTCGGCGCGTCACAGATGTTATGGGTATAGCAGATGACCTCTTTCAAAAAGAAATTCTCACAGATGAGACCTATCAGGAAATCTGGGACGCAAGGCCCAGGCGAGCTCAAATGAGAATACTGCTTCACACTGTAAATCTAAAAGGAACTGCAGCAATATCAGCATTCTATGAGGCTCTGCAGCAGCATGAGTCGTGTCTCTTCAACGATCTGGGTAAGAGCAAAACACTTCAAATCCCTCTTTCACTCTAGTCTGTTGGAGGTCTGTGTGACAAGCAGTGGACGGCCGGTCATTAGAGGGCGCTAGTGCGCCACACCACCTCTAGATCTTCCTTGAATAAATAGTATTACTTTAAAATATATTCAATATATATTTTCAATTATCAAACAAACAAGGTAAATATTATAGTTAATTACTAGTGAGTAAAATGTATAATATGCCATAAAATGTAGATAAAACTGTTCTACATTGTCTAAACTTAATGCTGTGTGACATCTTTACCATTCACTTGCGATGTTAGATTTTGCACATGCGTAGTTCACTCTTCAATGCAAGTGAACGGGGCCGCCGTGTGCGCAGGTTTTCAGCACACAGCGCATAGATATCTATGCACATAGAACTTCACTGATTGCTGCTGCTCATTCCACCTGGTGAGCTTCACTTTCTATGCATGTTACGTCTATGCTGACTGAGTTATGCCTCGACGCACGACGGTATCGCCGAGCTACAAACTCACAACGCGTCGCGGAAGCGACTTGTTGTTGTTGGTGTTGTTGATGAAACAAAAAAACTGTTTGTCTGATGTTATTATTGAAGTGAATATGGTTAATATTATAACGTTTCGACACCCGAGCTGGAGACGAACCCCAGCCTCCAGCTCGGTAGACCGGCAGGTAAGAAGCAACGCCAAGAGAGCTAGCTCCCTTGGAGGAGCAAGTTACGGCCGGGTCTTTTGCGGGGTCGCTACAATATAATAGGCTACAGCAGCATTGCATTAATATTAGTAGGCCTAAAAAAGTACAAAAAGGTGTAGTACTTAATCATAATTTTTTGCTCATGCCATTAACTATGTCTGTCTTTCACAAATGAATGACTACTAGCCTAGGGCAAGGCCTATCAAAATAAACTAGTGTGATGATAACATAGTACTGTTATTGGTGTAGCACCACCTGGGGAAGAATCCACCATCCGCCACTGGTGACAAGCTTTTTCTTTTTCTTTTTCTTTTCACATTCCAGCAGAAGGTCCTGGCAGATAAACACATTCCAGCGGAAGGTCCTGGCAGATAAACACATTCCAGCAGCAGGTCCTGGCAGATAAACACACTCCAGCAGCAGGTCCTGGCAGATAAACACACTCCAGCAGCAGGTCCTGGCAGATAAACACATTTCAGCAGAAGGTCCTGGCAGATAAACATGCACTGAAGATGAATGAAGAGACAACAACTAGTCAACTGACACGTCTCTTTGATT
>NW_027660370.1:97500-185000 GCF_963280865.1 Gymnoscopelus braueri | reverse complement strand
CATTAAGTTACGTAATGAAGCCACCAGGGCATTACCAGGTGTTCTGCACTGCCCTCACATTAATGACTCATGTTTATGCTCAGGACTCTGGAGCTTTTGCTCTTGGTCTACTGGGATTTCACTGCTATCACTATAGCTCTTCTGAACTCTTTAAGACCTGGAACGCATCTGTGTGTCATTTTTAGATTTCGTTGGGCTATTCAAAAATAGCAGATATACAAGCTTCATCGCTATGAACTTGTAGATCTGCTATTTTCTGGAAAAATCGTGGAAAATCGTGGGTCTTTGAACATATATATTTTTAAAGCATAAAACATTTGTAACTCAAATCTTTGCTTCTGGGTATCCTATAAATGTTTTCTAAATCCTAACTTTTTATTTGGCCGGGGACCCCCATCTCAAAATATTTCGTCCCAGGGACCCCCCAGAAGTTGTAACAGGGTAAAAAAATTTCGCTTTAAAATATATATTTTTTTTCACAAATGTTCATTTTTTTTCAAAAATAGCAGATCTACAACTTGTATCTGCTATTTTTGAATAGCCCAAAGAAATCTAAAAATGACACACAGATGCGTTCCCGGTCGGTCTTAATGGGTTAAAGAACTAAGTGAACTGTGCCGTGCCATGAAACATGTTTCACGTGTTGCGGCAGTGGCTCAGGGGTAGAGTGGCCGGTAGAGCGGCCGAATGGAAGCCGTGAGGTTTCCAGTTCGATCCCGGGCTCCAAACTGAAGAGTTACTGCCAAAGTGTCCTTGAGCAAGACTCTGAACCCCCAATTGCTCCCGATGAGCAGGTTGGTGCCTTGAATGGTTTCCTCCGCCATCGGTGTATGAATGTGTGTGTGTGAATAGGTGAATGTAATGCACAATCTATGTAAAGCGCTTTGGATAAAAAGCGCTATATAAATGCACCATAAACCATTTACGTGTTCTGGATATGTTTACATATACACTACGGCTCGGTTTCTCAGAACCTAATTTGGGTCCTGCTCAGGAGATGGTATTAACCCTGAGTTCTAGGAGCCCAGAACGTATAATTTCAAATGTAATTTGATAATAGAAAATAGCAGATCTACATTTGATGTGAGCTATTTTCACTTTTTTATACATTTTCGTTTTATGGCGTACCTTCCCTTTCAGGGGGATTCAGATTATAATGGGAACAAAAAAACACGTCACAGAACTTCATGGGATCTGGCAAGTGTCAGGTTATGGAAGGTTATGGGTTGTCTTCATAGTGGTAAATAGCCAATAGTTAGAGGCCTGCTAAGGCAAACTGCTGTAAATGCTTTTCACCGTGGATAGATTGTATATTCCTTATTACACTCACTGTAAATTGACTATCTATATTTATGATGACATGTTGTGTTTTCCTCATTTATCCACTGTGGATTGACTGTACATATTTACCCATATTACTGGGAATATACTTTTCATGTACTGACTACATTTATAACCTGTTAATAGCTCAAACTTTACTAGATGGGTAAATACATTGACCAAAACCTATAAAAATATGTCCAAAGTACAAACTCCAGCACACTCATTAGGAGAAATCCCCAAGATGGACTCTTAATGACATGTGACTGAATGACATGTGTCCCAGTAGATGTGGAGGTTAGCCGGCTAGCAAAGAAAGTGAAGAAAGTAATGGCTAGAGAGGAATTAAAATGAATGAACTTTTTAATGACTAGACAGATTTTTTTTTATGTCTGCTTTTATATCTTCTCCATATTTCCGGGATAAGCACGTTGTAAAACCTGAGCATGTCCTCAGAATGATGTCATATTATTCCAGATGTGAGTCACTTGACCACCATCTCTCCAGGGTAAGGCCACGTCCACACGGAGACGTTTTAAAAAAATGGCACAGAGTCGTTTTCAAAAAGTTTACCGTACACACAGAATTGTCCCAAGAAATGTGTGTCCACACGAAACCACTGAAAACACCACAAATCCACTGAAAACGTATATATGCTCGGCCTGTAAAGCTGCCACAAAGCACCAAAAAGCGAGAGGAAGAGTGCGATGTAAACACAAACAGCAGGTTGTGCTGTTCTCCATGTCCACTTGTTGCGGACGGTGGTAGGGTAGGAGCAGTACATTTTGCTGTAAAAGCCCTATCGTGTTAAGTAGCTTCTGCAGCATGAACGCAGCGCTGACGGGGGCCGCCTTGTTGTTGTTTTCGGTGGGGGGGGTCAGCGCATGCGGGTTAAGCATGCGTCTAAATGATTAAACGTCTAACGATTAAAACCTTTTGCGTATACACCTAAAAACTTCTCCGTGTAGACGTGGCCTAAGAGAAAAGAGTAAATATGAAGCAATCAGATGGTGTCATGCTCTGTGTTTGCCTGTGGACAGTCTTCAATAAATACAGAGTCCTGCAGGCCTTTGTCGCTGGCTGTATGATCTGTCACTCAAGCTGTGGAATGGGCAGGAATTGTCTGTGATCAGCTGCTGTTCATGGCCATATGTTGCCCCTGGTTGTAGCTGTGTGTGTGTGTGTGTGTGTGTGTGTGTGTGTGTGTGTGTGTGTGTGTGTGTGTGTGTGTGTGTGTGTGTGTGTGTGTGTGTGTGTGTGTGTGCGCGCGCGCGCTTGCACGTGCGTGTAAGCTTTATTTAGTTGGAAAATCCTCCAGGGGATAATAATGAAGGCAGGGCTGAGGGAGGAGGTTAAATCTTGGTCCAGTAGGTCTTATAAATCACGGTGGGGGGTCCTGACATGCCTGCATGGCTGAATGCCGCTGCCTTGACCAGTAATAACCTGGTGCTGCTGCACATACAGCAGCACCTTGACAACAGAACGCTCAAACAGATCACTCACAATACCTGTTCTCACACTGTTCTTATCTGTGTATAGATAATACACACACACACACACACGTGACACATGGTTCACTCACAAATATTACCAACACAAACACAATTTAGGATGGTTAATGCTGGTGCCATCTCATAAATTGTTAAGCTGACTGATGGGCAAATTAGAACAGGAGCAGACTCATTACAGAACCTGCTGTGTGGAGCTGCCCAGACACAGCCTGAAGCAGAACCCAAACCCACAAGACTCTGGTACCACCACTGCAGTGTTAATATCTGACCCAACAAGACTCTGGTACCACCACTGTGTTAATGTCTGACCCAACAAGACTCTGGTACCACCACTGCAGTGTTAATGTCTGACCCAACAAGACTCTGGTACCACCACTGCAGTGTTAATGCCTGACCCAACAAGACTCTGGTACCACCACTGTGTTAATGTCTGACCCAACAAGACTCTGGTACCACCACTGCAGTGTTAATGTCTGACCCAACAAGACTCTGGTACTACCACTGCAGTGTTAATGTCTGACCCAACAAGACTGTGGTACTAGTACCACCACCGCAGTGTTAATGTCTGACCCAACAAGACTCTAGTACCACCACTGCAGTGTTAATGTCTGACTCAACAAGACTGTGGTACTAGTACCACCACTGCAGTGTTAATGTCTTACCCAACAAGACTCTAGTACTACCACTGCAGTGTTAATGTCTGACCCAACAAGACTGTGGTACTAGTACTACCACTGCAGCGTTAATGTATGACCCAACAAGACTCTAGTACTACCAGTGTTGTGTTGTGTTCTGATCCAACCTGAGTTCAGAAAATGGTGTCACTTTACTGTAATGCAGTTTTAAGGCCAGGAAAAGAAAACATTTAAGCTACAGTATATCACAATAACAAAATGGTTTAGCCAAATGTTACTGCACCGTAAATGCTGCGATCGGAAATCTACAGTGAACCGCCAAAACGTATGTCTTTACCGAAATCTTACCTTTTGTTTTTCGTGTACTTCAACACAATGCTGATATATGTGCAGTTGGGGATGTACTCAAATGTATTTAGAAGGATGAAGCATGAAAGTGAGATTATATAATGTTTGCCTTCTTTTTCATTGAAATGCATTATGAAATTGAATTGGAACAGAAGGGCAATTGCATGAATTCTGAACATGAGATTAGTCCTGGTACTTACGATCATACTGTATGTGCTCTTTAAAAGTGTGTCATCAAGATGTTAAAGATACTGGACACCATATGGAACAACAACTTGGGAATCATCTACATCTATCTAAAGCATGTTGATAATCAGAACTCTTTTCAAAGCCACACAAACCTAAAAAGGCTGCTCTTTTTCAGGCTTACATTTTTCTTTGTGACTTAATTAGCTTGCCTTTTTCTTGTCGCAGCAACAGGACTGAAGAGCAGATATTATTGCTTGGATTTACAGACCCTAACCCAGAACAGGGCCTGAATAAAATGAAACACATGAATTTATAGTATAAGCTTTAATAACTAGGAAGAGTACCACACATCTCCAGGAGGAACAGTCCAGTGCTTAAGTTCTCAGATAAAGGAATGCAAACTGCAAATAATGTTCAGGAGCACACGGATGCAATACCAGGTATTTTATTGGTAGAAATAATTGACTCTGCTTCATCAGTCATTATGTACAAGTATAATTTGTGCAGGGCAATTGCATAAACTCAGACTCCACATAATAATCCACTGTGTGTGGTATAAATTAAACAAGACATCGAGTCAATTAACAGCTTGGCTTCCCTGTGCAATTGAAAAAAGCTTTTAGACCGCTAAATGAATTACCAGTTATCTGGCTAACTGGTTTGAATCTCCGTACATAATAGCCTATGGTATAGTGGTCAAATCCGTCCCCAGCCATCATCCCTTTGACAGCATGGGTGTGAGAATGTGTTGGTATTCTGCATAGTTGTGTTCATATAGATACTCAACCAAATCAGACGCAGTGCAGTGAATTCGAACCCAGGATTCCACTGTGGTGCCACCCGAACAGCCTTTAAAGTTTGAATGGTCAATACATCCAGTACCACTCATAGTTTGATATCCTTGAGTAGCGTGTGATCCTGTCTACTGTCCTTTAAGAATAGCCTTTTAAAAAGCATGTATGGCAGATAAAGAAGGCCTTTTTCTGTGCATTTGAATACAGTGCACACGTGTGTTCTGTGCAGTGTGTTACAAGTAATTTTACACACAGCATTACCACTCTACCCCACCCTGGGAGCTCTGATTAAATATTTCCATATCATTTACAACAGCCATTAACTTAAAGCCAGGCCATCATTCATCATAATCACGAGAGTCCAACCCAGCTCTTACAAAATTGTGTATTATATAAGCAAGTTTAACTGTGTGTCTTAGAGTTTATGTTTAGAAGCGACTAAAGGGACTACATTTTTGTCTCTGTTCAAACTGAGCTGGTTTATTGTTCACGCTGTTATGCGCGAGAATTCCTCATTCAGTTCACCTCACTGCTTATGTGTGTGTTCTAGTTTGTCTGGAGGTGAAAACAATACATTTTGAGATGTCAGAGCTGTCAAGGATAACACCTTATTATCAGATGAAGAATGTGATTTGCATTTAGACTTAAAAGAGAACATTTCAGATCATCACATAATGTTAGGTTTGATGGTGTCATGCTTTTTATAGAGTTCAGAGTAGCCCCAAGCAAGTGCAAATTGGTTTATTTCACCCAGGTCAAGGCTGTTTCAGTGATGGGTTGCTTTAGTATTTCTGATGTGCACCACTCTCTGAACCCATGGCGAAATAGATTCCTCAATATGTCCACCATTCCAACGCAAAATCCCACAGGAACGTTTCTCTCCACATCCCTAGAAGTGTTTTGAAGGAAACAGGATGTTTCCAAACTCAAACTCAAAAGTCATCTTGAAATGTATTTAAAATATGGGTTGAGCTGCATTTTGGTCTAAAGCTGCCCTTTTTATCCTGATGCAAAATATAATATATCAATCAGAAGCATACAAGTGAAGCAGAGGGCACAGATTAACAAATGATAATAACGAAGCATAGCGTGTACACCATGCCTGTAAGCTGTTAATGTTACAGACGTGAATAGAATGAGCGGGGACGCTGTATGCCGTAATTAGGCCAACCTGTTTACAGCTGATGTTAAAAGGCAATGGACATTCAAACGTGACTGCAGTTTATTGAGTGGATCACTGCTGCTGGCTACTGAATCCATTGCCAAGATAATGATAGTCTAGCAGCTAGACCTTCATTAGCTAGACTGTAAACACATGAGAATACACATGATCAAACCTACAGTATACAGTACACACATATCCGATATAATTTAGGCACACATGCATAGACACACGTGTGCCTACGTGTGTACATGACCTACATAGAAACATGCTAAATGTACACCCACACACACTGACCTCCACATTGTAACTATTGCTTTATTTAACACCCTACAAACCTCCAGAGAAGCACATGAACCTGGTTAACACAGTGCTGCAGTGTGTCTTTGGTGTTAATCAGTGCACCTTCTACTGTGTTCTTCACTTGGATGAGATCCTTGCAGCTTATTTCCATTCCTTGATATCTCACCCATTCTTGAGATATGGGACAAAACAGGTTTGAAAGTTGAACTTTATAATCTTTGTTCCACCCTATTTTCAAATTGATATATTTGTAGAGAAGGGTCTAAGCTATCAATCCATGTAAAGGTGCAGGTAATTCATAAAAACACATTTTCTTAAAATACACATTATTCACATCATAACTTCATTTTTTACAACTCCGGCCGAAATACAAAAAAAAATGTTAATAGTATTTTTTCCACTCCAGCAAGGATTATAAGTTCTCAGACAGGTAATACTAATGTTCAGTTGCCTTAATGTGTAAGAACATTCAATATATACACTTCAATACAAATTTCACACTAGTCTGAAAAACCCAACTCTGAAATCCCTTAATTTCTTACCTTTGATTTTAATATTAAGACAATAAAAAATTGTTTATTTGAATAAATCAATCAATCAGATGTATATCACTAATAACCTTAATAGATAAAGACTATAATTTGGACATTCAGTTAACAAAGCTTTTGAAAATTAAGAAAAACATACATAGGCCGGAGTTGTAAATTTGTGCCGGAGTTGTGAATCTCTCTGCCGGAGTTGTAAATCTCTAATGGAGTAAAAAAAAAAACTCAGTTTAAGAATACTTTAACCCAATTCAATAAAAACAACATTTATATCCATCATGCTGTGTGCCATAGGCTATCTGCTTTTATTGAAAAAATACCAAGAACTTCTATATATAAAGTAGATTGAATAAAAAACAACTATATTCTGAAAAAACCCCACATATTGGTCAAACATTCCTCAGCGCAGGGAGAGAACATCCCGGTGCCTGCCCCAACAAAAACAAAACACATAAAAATATAATCGCCATTCAGGCTATAGATCACTATCTAACTAATTCTAACTAGATAGTTAAACATGCCAAGCGAGAACCCGGAAGTGAGGCAGCAGCAGGCAGTCGGGCGGATGAGGAAATGTCGCTGGTCTGAGGAGGAGGTCAACAAACTGCGAGTTCTGCGCCGGCGTCCAAGAGACACCTGGTCTTGGAAGTCCATTGCTAAAGACCTGGGGGCGCGGCCGAACGGCGGAACAGGCGAAGGGTAAGGCGCAGAGCCTTGATAAGATCGATCGTGCGAGAGGCGGTCCCAACCTGCCGGCAGCGTCGGATGATGAAACACTCATCCTAGAGCTAAAAAGCCTGGACGCAGTCCCATCCCCACCGTCGCTAATGAAGCAGTACCTTCGGGATATTGTAGAAGCTGGTGGAGCCGATGGGGTTAAGCTGGGAGGGGGATCCAACCTCTCATTGAAGGTGGAGGATTGTTCTCCGGAGCAAATTGAGGCTAGGGCCCTGGGTCAGTAGCTTGGGAACTCCTGAGCCGGGGCGGTCGCGACGCCCGGCGGTGGATGATGAAAAGCGGCCCAGAAGGTGTGGTGGTCGACCTCATCGGAAGCGTCGTAAGGCGTTCCTGATGCGACTTTACCGCACGGATAGGGAGCGACTGGCGGGCATAGTCCTGGACGAACAGGATGGTGCCGAGTGTCCGATTCCCGTGCAGAGTGTTTCAAATCTACTCTGATGCGTGGGGGCTCGCCAGGCCGTTCATTGGATTGGGTCGCTTTCACTCCTTCGCCGGGGCAGACAACACTGCCCTGGGTCGGTTGGTTTCGGGTGAAGAAGTAGTCTCCCACCTCCGGCGTATGGAAAAAGGCAAAGCGGCCGGTCCCGATGGCATTACTCTTTCTGAGTTGAAGCTCTGGGACCCTGACGGCTCGCAACTCACGCACATCTACTCGTCTTGGCTGGTCGCGGGTCACGTACCCTAGTGCATGAAGCAGTGCCGTATAACCCTTATACCGAAATCTGATGATCCGGCCAAATTAGACCTACCAGGGAACTGGCGCCCCATTACCATCGGCTGTTTAGTCGTTGGAATTTTCTCTCGTATGCTAGACAGGAGGTTGAGAGAAGCCTGCCCCATACATCACCGCCAGCGGGGGTTCATACCCTCTTCTGGCTGCTCTGAAAATCTGATGCTGCTCGACGCAGCGATGAAGATTAGCAAGGGGCAAGGCAAACCGCTGGGCGTGGTCTTCATAGATTTCTCTAAGGCTTTTGACACTGTCTCCCATGAACACCTGAGGGCGGCACTGGAAGGGCGGGGCCTCGACCGGCACATGATCAATGTAATCTTCGCGGGCTACGAGGGATGTGTCACGAGGGTCAGGTGCGGGGAAGGGACAACACCTGACGTTGAATGAAAGTGGGTGTGAAACAGGGTGATTCCCCGTCTCCTCTACTGTTCAACCTAGCGGTGGATCCACTAATCCACGCTCTCGAACGCAAAGGGAGGGGTTTCTCCTCCTCCGGGGAATGCTCCTTGGTTACAATGGCTTTCGCCGATGACATCGCGCTGCTGAGCGACTCAAGGGCGGGTATGCGACGGAATCTGCTCATTTTGGGGGCATTCTGCCAACTTACCGGCATGCGAGTTAACACCGGTAAGTGCCATGGGTTCTTTATCGAGAAGAAGGACGGCCGCCTCGCCTACAACCAGAACATCGAGTGGAGCCTGGATGGTGAGAGGTTGCACCTGATCGAACCTGCGGGTTATGAGAAGTATCTCGGCCTCAGGGTGAGTCCACTAGGCGGCTTGACTTCCCCGGACCTAAAAGCCTCGATCGCCCTATGGTGTGACAGGATCGGCAGAGCCCCTCTTGACCCTCGAGTCAGACTTGAGCTTTTGAATCGCATTGCCCTTCCGAGGGTTCTTTTCGGTGCGGAACATACTGGCATCAGTCCCTCACCCTTGAACGATGCGGACACGTACATCCGAACCGTAGTGAGGTCGTGGCTTCACATGCATCCTTCGGGGTGTAATGGGGTCTTGTACTCGCACAACGCCGATGGTGGCATAGGCTTGCTGCGTCTACGATCGGTTGTGTCTGCTACCCAGGCTCGACGGGCTTTCCGACTCGGGATGTCTCAGGACAGGGTTATCCGGAAAGTAGCTTGCGCTGTGATCGGGGCAGATAACTTGGCGCGGTGGTGGCTAAGGGCAGGTGGGAACATAGACAACCTCCCTCGCTGGACTGACTCTGTTGAGGGTGGTGAAGGCAGGGAGGCCATGGCATCTACCCCTGCGCCTGCAGCTGCTAAGAAGGAGCGGCCGGAGCCGTGTCTCTGGAGGCTAGCGGAGTTTGAGCAGTGGGCCGCGCTCCGACTGCATGGAGTCGGCATAGAGTGTTTCCGTGGCGACAGGACCAGCAATTCGTGGCTCGGGGACTCCGCCTCGGTCTGTTTCTCCTCGAGGCAGTTTATTGCTGCCTTGCAGTTGCGGCCAAACATCTACCCGACCCGGGAAGCCTCAATAAGGGGGCGGCCCAAAATTAACGCGGAATGCAGTCGTTGTGGAATAAGAGAGCTCGAATCCGCTTCCCATATCCTTAGTCTCTGTCGATCGGTCAAGCCGGATCAGGAGACACAACAGGGTATGCCAGCTGTTGGCCGCGAAAGCCATCGAGTTCGGCTGGCGGGCCTATCCGGAGTTCAGGTTCCGTGACCATGAGGGAGTCCTCTGGATCCCGGACCTGGTACTCGTGAAGGGTCGTCAGGCGCTGGTGGTTGACGTGGCGGTACCCTTCGAGATGGACCTGACTACCTTGGCTTCGGCTGAGACGGCGAAGGTCCGGAAGTACGCGCCACTGCTCCAGTACATCCGCATCTTTTCTCTTCCTTTTATATTCCTTGCTCCTCCACTGACAGTCTTTGTTTAGCCATGTTTTCCTAAAACACAAAGTATGAATAATTTTAACTGGGATGTGCCTTTCTTTTAGATTACTTGACAAGATGTAGGTACTATGGTTTGTAGCATGTGTTTTATATTTGAACACTTATAAATGGTTTAAATGTAACACATAATGTAATATAATTAATTAATTTAAATTATGGGAAGTAAAAGCAGTATAAGAGTAGCCTACAGCTTGCCCATGCTCTACAAGTCAAAGATGTTGGGTAGGCTATAAAAGACTAAAACAATAAATCAGCATGTGTATACATTTATCCATAGGTAAAACAGTCAAATAACATTGGAATATGTAATCATGAGCATAAGTAATATTATATGTCCACAGTAGGATGTTATAGGAAGATTTTACAACTCCAGCCATTGACATTACAACTCCGGCCAATGGAAAATCGTCCGGAGTTGTAGTCTGCCGGAGTTGTAAAATGTGCCCTCTTCCCTACATCAAGTAAATATTGTACATGCTAGCTCTTTGTTGTTAGCACAGTTGCTAGCTGCTACAAGAACAAAACTAACATATATAAATTCAATTCACAGCTCATATAAAGTAAAACTTACCTGAGCACATCATGTACTGCTGCATCCTTCATGCACAGGTGGTGGGAAAGGGGTCCTCAGGCTTATAGCTGACCACTCTATTTCCTGATTAGAACAGTTTTTTTTAAATAGTCCGGAGTTGTAAGAAACTGAGGACACAACTTTGATAGGCAGATTTCTGTATAAAATATTTTTTTTAGAATTGTGTTATTTCTTGTTTAATGTGTCTTTAACTATTCTTTTTCATTTGAAACATATATTTTCAAATTGGTGGTGTTTTTAATAGGTTTTTGGAACAGTGTGATATTGTGACCTCTTGCCGAGGACAGGTAAATTAACATGTAATCTCTATGTATAGATCATGTATTCAAGTAAATTCAACAGAAACAGTAAATACATATATACAAATACTACTATGGGTATACACAGATCCCATAGATTTAAATGTGTATATATATTATTTATTATACATTTCATGATTTTTAACATAAAGATCACTTTTCTATGTAGGACGTGTTTTGTCCCAATTCTCAAGAAGAATGGGTGATCTGTATGCCAGTATTATCTCCATATCTTAACATGATGAATGCTTGAATGTGGAGTTGGCCCAGGGGCGTGCTGGGACCAAAATTCAGCTCTGGGATTTTCCGAACCGGCCCACCGTTTTGTTTTGTCAACGGGGGGGGGGGCCGTTCTGGAATTTTCCCGAATTTCCCAGTGGCCAGCACGTCCCTGAGTTGGCCTGTTAGCTGGGTGCTAATCCTGTTAGTAGGAGTAAATGAGATGAGCTCACAGATAAAAGCGTATACATTTTCACTTTTAAGTTCTCCTCCAATTCGTCCAGAGACATAAGAGAGATATTGCTTTGTGAAAAAGAAAGTACTGTATGTAAGAAACTGAAATGGTTTTAATTTGAAGGTTTAACAGGATGTTCAATGTGTTTTTGTGAGTTAAGATAACTGACCGGCGTGCTCTATGCCGGTGTGCTGTGTTAAGTAACACAAGTAACGTTGTTTGGGCGGAAGCAGTGCTCTCTGATTTTCACAAAAAAAATTTACCCACCCGCGTTTAGTTCAGTACCGCCCGTCCCCGTACCCGTGAACTTATAAAAGTAAACATTTCACCCGTTTTCACCCGTCAAACGCGGGTACCCGTCGGGTATCCGTCGGGTATCCGCGGGTACCCGGCCCATTGCAGGATTCTGCCCCACACCCTCCATCGCTTCCAGAATGGAAATAAAAACAACTTAACACAGAACCTGTGCTAAATTACAAACCAGCAGCAATGTATGTGGTTAAAGATTGAGGTGATAATTAACATTTATCTTGATATCACCATTAATTGTGCAATTATTTGGTATCTTCCTCTATCCTGTCCAGCTCTTAGCCCACTCAGTAATTTCAAAACTAAATCTGACATTTTGAAACAATTTATTTGGTGCAATAATACTGATGTACTGTGGACATGTATTTTACAATTGCTTGAATATGGCTCAAGCTTTTGCAATCAATAACTGCAACTATCTATTTTGTAATAACATAATTGTAGTGCTACATTCAAGAGTGTTGTCTTTCAGATGTGCATTGTATTTTAACCACTGTGGTGGCTGGATGGAGGATTTGTTTTGACTCGCTACACAATCTTTCAGTCTTTTAGTAATGTATTTACAGGTTCCAGCACCCAGGGACTTATTGTTCAGCAGAACATGTTTTATTCCAATAAACAATGAGCATATTTGCCAGAATGTACAATAATTTATTTTGTCATTCCTTTTCAAGAGAAAGTGTTTTCCTCAGTATCAAAGGTATATCCACATCTATATTGATAAAGAAAATATAACCCTTGCCATAACTATATTATGGCAGGGAGGGAAACTGCATCACCCCAGGGTGTCTTGCTAGATGGTCTTTCAACTGTTTATTTAAAGTTACACTATGTTACTTGTGTGTGAATACCATGCTATTTTGTCCAATCTGTATGGTAGAGTATGTTACAGCAACATAACTTATCTCCCTGCTCTTCTATTTAGACATTGATATCCTGTGGTCCGCTTTGACCACTACTGGTTGACAAGTGGTACTGCCTGAAGGTCAAAGTTCAATTTCTCCCCTGAGCAAGGCAGGCAGGCTCTATTAGCTCAGTGGTAAGAATCCCAGATAAGACATGAAAGTTACAGAGTGGAGCTTTAATGATTATTTTAGTGTAGATAGATAGATACCTTTATTGATCCCATGGGGGGGATTTCAGTCGCCCAGAGGCAGCACAGCAGTTAGAGTTACAAAGACACAGAGTAAGGTGTCAGATACAGCAATACTAAGGTAAGAAGTAACAGTAAGAGCACCATCGATAAACACTTGTTGTGTGGATTCTACACATAGTTATGTAATGAGGCCCCAGGTCTTTGGAACCTGGACTATACAATCAGTATACCAGTCCCTGATTGGATGAGTGAATTAAAACTATTGATCCTATTCACCACATGTTTATCTTGCATGGATTGTAAACTCCTTCCCGGCTGCATTGTCAGCTCTATGTTGGATTTAAGAGGCTGCATAAACTCCTGGAGGAAGTTGATGGGCTTTCACTTCACCGCCACAGAACATGTACAGAAACACTCTCAGCCACATGGAGATTGCTTTTCACATCAAATGTGTTCCTTGTTAATTCTCTAGCGAAACTGCCCAACCTGATAAAACTCTCATTTAACAGTTAATATGATCACATGCATCAATCTAATCTAAGAGGCAAAACATTCAATTTGATTGTATTTCTTGGGGGATGTTTAGTCATTACAGCATGCAGAAATATAAACAGATGGAGGTGGTTTTAAGACTGTGCACAATTTCAATTTCATTAAGCAGATGTGAAACATGCTGTTTCAGTACAATGCAGTACAGTATGTGTAAAATGCACAGATTGCATGACTGTACCATCTGTGGATTTAGCATAATTCAGCTAATGCACAAGGCAGCCACTTTAAACAGAGCAAAGATCAATAATGATAGTCCTCTCCCCAATGTTATTAGACTGCATGCTTTCAATCATTCCTATTGAGTCAGAGTGGTGTGCAGTATGGATTACATGCAGTACGTGATGTATATTTTTGATCTCTCTCAATGCTTGGAGGACAGGGTCTTTGTGATGTACAATGATCTGTTGAAATTGAAAGCAAACAATATGCCCTGTATAGCTAAGGCCACAAAGGCTTAACGTAGGTTAGACTGGTTGTACTGGTCCTGAACAGACAAACAGTGGTAAAGAGGCCTAGACAACCTCACAAAGATAGTCTCTCTCGTTCTCTCTCTCTCTCTCTCTCTATTTTCTCTCTCTCTCTCTCTCTCTCTCTCTCTCTCTCTCTCTCTCTCTCTCAGAATTTGAATGAGCTTTGACGTTTTGCAAAATTGACCTTATTTGTGCAGTCTCAAAATATGTAATATTGATTTAAAAATATCTTACACATTAATCTAAGATAGCTTCAACCACCAGAATGAAATGTTTGGAGCGGGGGAGTGTGGTGCAACGCTCAGGTCCTGGACCTGGTGAGACGAAGGAGGAGCCCGGCCAGGAGGCCATCCACAGAGCCTAGCCCCTCCACGTGCCAGAGTATCTCCTCTCCCCCAGTCCCGGCAGAGTAATTACGGACAAGCGGATTGAGTGGCACTGTCTTGCCTTAAGAGGACTGACCATGGGTAGCTACTGGGACGTAAGTCGGGGCTTGATCAACCCCGGCTAGGTCACCTGGGCGAGGGTGTATGTTGCGAAACCCGTCCCAGGTGCATCCATGTGATGTTTTTTCAAAGTCAAATATGTTTTACAAGTGACCCTCTCTGGTAGTGTAGATATTTTGGCTACACTTGGTTGTTAAAGTCCAGATGACAACAATAGTAGACTATTGTTGTCATCATGGGTGGGGGCACCTCCGTGTTCAGACATGGAGTATGGAGATAGGGTCAGAGTGCAGCAGCTCATGGATCTCAATGTGCACGCAGACACAGACACACACACACACACACACATACAGACACACACACACACACACACACACACACACACACACACACACACACACACACACACACACACACACACACACGCAAGTAGTAGTAAAGGGCACTTCGGTAGCTAAATGCTAAGCTAACAACATGCTAACATGCTAATTGTGTTAGCATCCGCCATTTTGTTTTTAGTGACGTCATCATTAGGGGGCGTGCCCAAGCATGCCCGGACATGTCTGACCCCCTGCTGTGTGGAGGGGGGAGTGGAGGGGTGGGTTTGGCGCCCCCTGCTGGGAAGGGGATGAAGTAGGAGGGGGTTAATTCAATTACTGTGTCTGAGTGGGTGTGTCCCAGACAGGATAACGTGTATTGAAAGGTGAAGGGAGTGGAGGGTGTAGGGGGATGTGGTTGGGTAACCTAGACAGTGATAATTGAATACACTCAAAAAGGCTAGTGGGGTTTCTGTTTTGTTTTATTCTTAAAGAATAAGAATTGTTATTCTTTGATCAAATGTTTGCGTGTAATTGACTGCTGCAATGTCACTTGAGATTTACAGGCTTCAAGTGGTTGTTTAAAAGGTAACTTTGATTGACTTAGGGCACATTATAGTCTTATTTCAGAAAAATCACTCTTTTATAAATTATTCTTAAAGGGTATAATAACTTTAATACCTATAATGACTTTAGAACATATGCCGTAGCAGGGTTTTATTTTCTAACAGTATTCCTTACTCCCTTGTAGTTAAACTGGGGAACATGCAAAGGAATCAAGGTGCATTAAGAGTGTAACAGGCTGGCAAGTGGTTCTTTAGTCTAGTCTTTTCACACACGGTTTGATTAAAATAAAAAATATATATTTTTAAAGCAATGGTAGCTAAACCTTAATGTGAGATAAGACAACCCTAACAACATCACCGTAATAAACATTTATAACTTTTTTTTACTGCATACACAGCTTTAGAAAAACAAGTATTTAAAAATACCACCAGTGCATGCTGGGTAATTATTTTAGCCAATGGGAGTGGCCCCCCTAGTGACATAGCTGATTGAAAATGTCCCACTCACAGGGTGTTATACAGTGTGAACAAGTAGAATGCACCATTGACACAACCTATGTATTGTGTTTAAAGCTGCATTTACTCGCTACTCTTTTAATTCCCTAAAGTAATATTACACAGTCCTTTAACAAAAAGGTTTGAACACTTTGAATGTGATTCTAAAAGATGTTAACACATCAGGATAGAGGATACATTGAAAGTCTAACAGGTTTGGTACCACTGGCTAGTTTCTAGTCCTTTCACTGCAGGTTTAAAAAATAATAATAATCAAAAATTATATATTTTTAAAAGGCTAAGGGTAACTAAACTTTAATGTGACACAAGACAACCCTAACAATATCACCATATTAAAAATGTATAACTTTTTTTTTTACAAGTGGAGTACAACTTGATATGATTAATGTAATGACAGGACTCAGGTTACACTTTAAAAGGGAGACAGGCTGGCAAGTGGCTCTAGTCCTCTAACCTTTTCACCACTGGTTTAAAAATAAAAAACTTTTTTTGAAAGTTTAGTTTAGCTAAACCTTTTAAGATGTGACACAAGACAACACTGAACAACATCATACAAAAACATGTTCTAACTTAGTACTGCATATACAGCCATAGAATGCAAGTATTCAAAAATTACCGCAGTGCATGCTGGGTAATTATTTTTAACCAATAGCTGAGCTTCGATGTGGGTGATACATCTTTGAGATCATTAGCAGTAACGGTTTCACTTTCATTGTTTTAAGACACTTTTTATGTCTTACTACTAAACAAAAGAGTAGATTAACTTACTGACCCCCAGCCAATATATATTTTCTAACTAACTTACTGCATCTTTTAAGATGTAACACAAGAGATCCTTAACCAATATCACCATGTTAAACATTTATAACTGTTAGACATTTATAACTATATATATTTTTTTATAGTTTAGGATAGCTTAAGTGTTTAAGATGTTAGACAATAACACCATATAAAACATGTTCTAACTTAGTACTGCATATACAGCCATAGAATGCAAGTATTCAGAATTTACCTTGGTGCATGCTGGGTAATTATTTTTAACCAATAGCTGAGCTTTGATGTGGTTGATCCATCTTTGGAGATCTTACACAGTAACTGTTTCACTTTCATTTTGTTTTAAGACACTTTATGTGTCTTACTTCTAAACAAATGAGTAGATTAACTTACTGACCTCAGCCAATATATATTTTCTAACTAACTTACTGCATCTTTTAAGATGTGACACAAGACAAACCCCTAATCACCTTACCACATAAGACATTTATATCTTTTTTATTGCAATAGCTTGTAGTAAGCAAGTATTTAAAAGTTACCACAATGCATGCTGGGTATTTTTTTATTTTTTACTTCTTACTCACCGTCTCAGAGGATCATAGTGTCTCACTGTTTGTTAGTTTTTTTGCTTGCAGTATCATGTAGTATATATTTCTTCTCTCTGTGTTTTACTTTTACCTAAAAAATGTATACATAAAGGTGCTAAGCTATCTATACAATGCTATATCTACATACTCAAACTCCATATTAACAAGAGTTTGGTGAAGAAACATATTTTCTGAAAATGATTTCAATGTTTTTGGCTGAAACACTACACCATTTCTATATTAAACCCAGAAGAAGTAACCTCTGTAGGCCTATTGTGAATTAGTAATTAACAGAGTACATTGGATCATGGTCTCCCGCATGCCTGCCAGGTAAGTATAACCTCCTCACCCTATTCGTGGAGGGAAGGGACCCCCACACATACTAGTCACACTTACGGTTCATACGATTTTAAAGTTTCCCTCAATGCATGCTGGGTAATTATTTTTAACCAATGACTGAGCCTCGATGTGGTTGAACCATCTATGAGATCATTCACAATAACGGTTTCACTATCAGTTTTTTAAGACACTTTTTTACTTCTTACTTCCAAACAAAAGAGTAGATTAACTTACTGACCCCAAACAATATATATTTTCTAACTAACTTACTGCAGCTTTTAAGATGGTGCACAAGGCAACCTTAACCAACATCATACAAAAACATGTTCTAACTTGATACTGCATACATGCTTTAGTATGCCAGGATGTCAGGGCATCCTGCAATGCATGCTGGATAATTATTTTTTAACCAATGGGAGGATCAGTAAAACACTGAGTGCATTGGATCGTAGTTTCTCACCAGCCTGCCAGTGCCAGGTAACAAAGCCAGGAATCTGGTTACGATGGCTCCCCCTGCCAGGTAAGTATGACTTCCTCACGCTATTCGTGGAGGGAAGGGCCCCACACACGTACTAGACACACTTACGGTTCATACAACACACGCTCAATCACACACTACTATGTTAACGTACACACATTTTATGAACTAGTTGATCAGCTATTTTAGAAACATTTTGAAAATAATGTGTCACCCACTTCTTTTCCAGGACAAAAGTGTGGTTATTTACGCACTTTTAAAAGCTTCATGTTTTGTCTGTCTTATGTCTTGTTTAGTGTTTTTATGTGTTTTTGAATACTTTTATTAATAGTATGCAGAGACAAGCATAGGGGTGTACCGTATTGTGTTCATTCTATTGAACATGTAATATATGTAAAATTGCATTATGTACATGTTCCCAAATAACATTTCGTGAAACTAAGATCTGTATTACTTATTGTAAGTCACTGATTTTGTTAAATACTATTAGTTTACCCTAGATTGTTTTAAACTAAGTATATTGATATTATATAATGTGTGATAAATTGATGATTTAAACTGGAAATGAGTTCTTGAGCTTTTTAATTTGTTTTTTTTAACATATTAATCTCAGGGGAAGGTTAACCAGGATTAAAGTTAACCTGTAAACAGATGACAGGCTGCTCATTATTCAGCCATGTACTCTTTTTAATCCACGGTTTTCAAAAATCTAAATTATAATTTTGAAGTCTAGGTTAGATAAAGCTGAATGTTACACCAAACATCTCCTAATAAATATATATTTTCAAACTAACTTATTTACTGTATACATAGCCTTAGAAAAAACTATTATTTAGTGTCACCCCAATGCATGATGGGTAATTACACCCCTCACATACATGGACCAATGAGAGAAGGCGGGGTTTTGAATGTATGCTAATTTGGGCCCCAATAGTGGATATCTGAGTACTCATTCCTATTTACTAGTTGTTAAGAAGACATTTATCAAGCTGACTAAGCATTATAACTAGGGTGTATAAAACTACAATACATTTTCCTCAACAGTGAAAGAAAACTCTGAGAAAATGAATGATTGGGGAATATACCACAAAGCGATTATAGTGGGCATAATATCATTGCTGTACGTGTATTAATGAAACAGCTAAATTTGGTCACATTTCGATTTTTATCATCCGCAACGTAATAGATCTTCTGTAAAGCTCCTTTTCATCATGACACAGTGAACATCGATGAATAGATTATACGGCATACATAGTTTTTATTTACATGATTATTATTATTAAAAACATATACCATTGTCAATTATATTCATATACAACAAACATGAGGTTTCATCTAAATCAATCATTCTCTGTATAACATACACAACATTACGCATAGACCAATCATGTATACCTTGCTGATACTTTAAGACGCACATATCAATGATATATGTACACAGGACCATCACATGACATACTCCTTTTGAGTCTCCTTGTTTTTCATCATAAAAACTATCAACTACGGCCCTCACGTTTCTATCATTAATGACACGCCGCTTATGACCATGGTACCTTGATATTAGCTCTTTATATGTAGTATTCCTAGTTTTTACATAATGAATATGACTTCTAAAAATATCATATCCCTCTGGTGGGTATACAATCTCACCAGGCTTCGTATATTGATCAATTACAGTATTCACAAGGGTTATAAGTCTATTGTAAATAGAACCCTCAATACTAGATGTCACCCCCATTGTAATGAATATCAGTATGGTGATCTAGGTGGCCTCTTTATTCTCTGTATTCGGCAATGCCTCGCTGTCCTCCAGAGTGTACAGGAATGACAAATACTGTTGTGCATGGATCTGTCTGTATTCCTTTATCCACGTGATGACTGTATCGTCCTCTAAATAAGATTCAGTATAATCCACTGCATTGTCTGTAGGATCACACAACTCAGGAGTGCATCGTCCTAGGTATGAAATGAAAAGTCAGTATAGAAATAAAACCTATGGCTTGTTTACATCCTTTGTATTCAACTCATAGAATAAAGACTGACCCCGACGGGGTTTGAACCCGCAACTTTCTGATCTGGAGTCAGACGCGCTACCGTTACGCCACAGAGTCCTTATAAATTAAGTTTTACTCATCGATATTTATTGGCTATGTCATATCATGCTTTAATAGAAAAGTGAATACCGCTTCACCCAACATGGATAGTATTAGTAATGAATCAATAATAATATCACAAAAATGTAAAATTCGTAATGTCTGTTGGAGATCAGCCGTTCTCCTTAGCTTGGAGCGTAAAGATAGTTTTTCCTTCATTGAGCGGGCATGTATGGACATGTCTGAGTCTTGTATCAAACCTGAGCCAACCAGAGGTCTGCAGGGCGGATTGGAGGTGTGTCAGGGGAGTCACTTTAACCTATTGTGACCATTCAGGCCTATGCATTGGTAAAAGGGCCCCCCCGTCACTGAGGGAGTGGTCCTACAGAACGTATATAGGCAGCTCTTTGCAAGAGCTGCTAGGAAGAGAAAACTTCTCTAACTAGAGCTGAAAGTTAACCCGAAAAACACCCCCGCCTGGACATCCTAAGAAAAATATCTTTAAAGTCAATTTCTAACATTGGACTACACTTCATGTTCGCTGTTGAGTGGATACGCCGTGCTGTGGGGACGACAAACAGGGACCTTTTTACAGCTATTCTGGTGGACTGATTTTTGGACCTAGCAGTATCACGCAACGTTGTGTTACCTGTCCTAATCTGCATAGAGTTAATTTTTTATTTTTTTTTCATTTCCTACATATTCGCTATGGCCTCTGTATTGGGTAAGTGTTTAATTTCTTATTTCTATGTCTATTACATGATCAGATCATCTATCAGATCACTTTCAATGTAAATGAATGTGGCAAAGAGTTGATCAAATTAATTATTAAATATAGTAAAATACTACATAATCATAGTATTTGTGTGTATATATCGCGCATGAGATATTCCATCCAATTTGATCTAATAGTTGTTGTTTTGTTTTGTTTTTTGCTTATTTTCTCCCCACACGATAGATCCTCTCTCTGTGCACTCCCTCAAGATCTCTAAGGATCATTTTGTGACACCACCGAATGAAGATGCAATACGCTCCGCTGCCTTCTACACATCAGGGAGCGTTAACGATGACACAAACATTCTGCAGAATCATGACTATGCCATGAATCTACGGGGCCAGAACGGTACAATTGTGACCAAGTCGCCACCGTCACCCTCCTCAGAGGAGATGCCTGACGAAGAGGAGACCGGTTTGAGCGACGTTGAACCTTTAGATTTATCTTCGTCTCAGCGCTCATCATCATCCACCCCTCTCCCCCCATCTCATCCCTCCCCATCAAGTTCTGAGGAGCTTGGCACCCTCGCTCGTGAACAATTTATCATCCCCAAAGGTCTGGAGCATATGCTATGTTATAGAAGAGAACCTGAACATAGAGTTTCTGTAAAAGATATCAAAAATGCAGCGAGGGAGTGGGACCGTATAGCAGAAGAGCACGAGCAGGGGAGAAAGGAGATGTTACGTAGAGGGAGTGAGATGCGGGCTATCCAAATGATGGGTCACGAGTCAGAGGAGGAAGAGGAGGAAGCACGGTTGAAGGAGGAGGAAGAGGAGATGAGGATAGCTGATAGGGCACGAGAGGTGGCTAGAGAGAGGAAAGTGACCATGTCTGATTATGAGATGGAGCGTGGTGGATCCCTTACAGGTCATCAAATGCTAAAGCTTGGCATGAAAAGACAGATGGACGTACTTTACGTTCCCTTATCTGATAACGGTTGTATGCTGATACAGGATGTTAGTTATGCCGTCAATGTATTCAACCGTAGACGGATGAAGAAGATGAAGGAGATGATGGATTAGTGAGTATGCAGAATTAACTCAAACATTGTTTGACATTGTAAATAGGACAGGACAAGTTACAAATGACATTGTGACTTGGACCCACAAGGTTACTAATTTGTTAGCCTCAAATTCGTCCATTGACTGTATTGGTCCATGAGGCTGTTGCCTATATTCTTTTGCGTCCAAAGACACCTCATCTGACTGACAAAGTCGAAGTCGAAGTCGAAGACTATTATCTGAATTTGCCACGTCACTTTAAAAAGATGTAATGTGTTAAATTCTGCTACTTTCCTACCAACTGAGCTGGATGGAGATACAGTAAGAGCGAGATCCCAAACCGACGCGACGCTGCCGCGACAGCGTCGCGACCGGTACCGACCCGGCGGACGGGTCGGTACCGGTCGCGACCGGGTCGACGGACTACCGACAGAACCGACCTTTAACCGACGCACCGACGCTTTCACCAACGTTGCCACGGAAGCGTCGCGACCGGGTCGACGGTACCGACGCAGTACCGACGACCACCGACCTTTAAGCAACCTCCTACCGAAGCGTCGCGACCAGGTCGACGGTACCGACGCAGTACCGACGACCACCGACCTTTAAGCAACCTCCTACCGACCCGCCATCCGTGGACTGTGGTGGAGTTTTTTTTTTTTTTTGCACATTGAAGTTGAGATTTCATTAAGCCAGATCTTTGTCAATTTTACTTCAATTCTTATCATTTTAATGTTTATATGATCTTTAAAGGTTATATTTTAATTTGGTATCAGTCATGATTTTTTTGTAATTTATTAAGATTTATTGCCTTATTTTCTCATGGCACCAAGTCAATTTCCGATCAATCAACCATATATGCAGTCTTCTGGCACAGCTTTCCCCCCCCCCACCTGCCCAACCACCCACCCACCGGGACCGCCCCCCCGGACCCCCCCTCGGCCCAAGGTGTCACTCATATGATGTGGTTTGCACTGTCTTGTCCTGTCTTGCACCAGTCCTGTTGTAAACCGCGCTCCACTGCATCAAACCAAATTCCTAACATGTCTACATGTCATGGCAATAAAGTCTTCTGATTCTGATTCTGATTCTGATAATAATGTTTTAATTTGCGCATTGACACTTTTTTTTTCTTTTTTTCTGTAATTTATGTCCACACGCTTAGTTACGCACGTAACATAATCTATCTATCTATCTATCTATCTATCTATCTGTCTGTCTGTCAATTAATCTATCATCAATCACAAGGGTTTTCAGCCCAAGGACCCCCTAGCTGAGAGAGTGATGAAGCAGGGACCCCTCTACATTGTATATATTTTTTCATCCACCGATAGCTCTCTGATCTACATGCTCACAACGCGCTTGCGCTTCGAGGCGATGGAGCTTGTAGATTGGCTTGTAGATCGATCTGTCTGTCTGTCTGTCTGTCTGTCTGTCTGTCTGTCTGTCTGTCTGTCTGTGTTGACAAGCTTCATTTGACCCGCACACTTCAGCACCTTGGACAGAGTTACTGGGTTGAGAGTAGAAGAAAAGGCGAAGAAAAAATAAATTATGAAAAATGACGGCGCGATACGATGGAGCTGGTAGATCTGTCTGTCTGTCTGTCTGCCTGTCTGTCTGCCTGTCTGTCTGTCTGCCTGCCTGCCTGCCTGCCTGCCTGCCAGAAGTCCTCGGCAGTAACACACACACACACACACACACACACACACACACACACACACACACAAACGCACACGCACACATAATAAATTAGATTAAAATCCCTAAATCTATCTATCTATCTATCTATCTATCTATCTATCTATCTATCTATCTATCTATCTATCTATCTATCTATCTATCTATCTACAGTTTAGCTGTTAATTCTTGCACGATCTTCAAACGGCTGCCCATTGAATACCGTAGGTGTCCTGAGGTATATGAAAAAAATAACAAATCAGGCGTGGACTTTGGGAGCTGTCTGTGTGATCAACAAACGAAACAGATCTTCAAGCTTCAATGCTCATGGGAGAGACGCGTAGTTAGCTTGTAAATCTGTGATGTTACGTCCATAAATTAAGCTTGGGACGTATGATTGGTCAATAAACCTCGTAGGTGGGGCTGAACATATCTGATCTATAAACTCACAACTCATGACAGACAGACAGACAGACAGACAGACCCAGGCCGTGGGAGGCACTCGATCACACTAACCGATGCGCATTCTTCATTATAATATAAGAATAACAATTATAATAATCCTACACTTTGCAGATATAAATTATGATATTATGAACCATACAATAACCACTTCAGACCTATTTTATACCTACGCTATTTGAAAATAGCAGATCTACAAGCTCACAATAACTGAGCTTGTAGATCTGCTATTTTTTGAACAACGTGATGTTAATCACTGCGTCGGGAGCTTACATTGGGGGCTGTCATTATTGCTGGACTGATATTATTTATGGGGGTTTAAAGATTTAAAGATAGACAGACAGACACACAGACACGCCTTTTTTATAGGCTAGGTTTATTTCATATTTCATTTTTGAAACCGCTCCATTGGCAGCGCAAAGGTGGAGGTTGGGGGTCCCTAATGAAACCCCCAAAAAGGTTAGACTACAATGGGCTATATGTACAGTAGACGTTGTGTATTATTATGTTACGTGCGTAATTACGCACGCGGCAAAAATCTGATTGATATCTTTAGATAAAGACAGAAATTAAATAATAAAAAACTTGAATGATAGCAAATCAAAATATAAACTTGTCAGATCATAGAAACATTAAAATTATTAGAATTCAAGTACAAATGCCAGAGATGTGGCGAATGAAATCTCAACTGCTCTCTGTCTCATGCGCAAAATATGCTGATCTACAATTGTTATAAGTCACCCCCTCGGCTTGGTGGGGGGGTCCGGGGGGTGGTCCCGGTGGGGGTGGGCACGCAGGTGGGGGGGGGAGGGGAAGAGCTGCACCAGAAGAGTGCATATGGTCGATGGATCAGAAATACACGTTGCGGTGCCATGAAGGCGGGTAGCGACTGCATCATGGCAGCGCCGGTTGCGTCGGTGCAGGCCGCGACGGTTTCGTTCAGGCCGCGACAGTGCCGGTTGCGTCGGTGTAGGCCGCGACAGCGTCGCGACCGGTACCGACCCGGCGGCCGGGTCGGTACCGGTCGCGACCGGGTCGACGGACTACCGACAGAACCGACCTTTAACCGACGCACCGACGCTTTCACCGACGTTGCCACGGAAGCGTCGCGACCGGGTCGACGGTACCGACGCAGTACCGACGGTACCGACCTTTAAGCAACCTCCTACCGACCCGCCGACCGTGGAGGAGTTTTTTTTTTTTTTTGCACATTGAAGTTGAGATTTCATTAAGCCAGATCTTTGTCAATGTTACTTCAATTCTTATCATTTTAATGTTTATATGATCTTTAAAGGTTATATTTTAATTTGGTATCAGTCATGATTTTTTTGTAATTTATTAAGATTTATTTCCTTATTTTCTCATGGCACCAAGTCAATTTCCGATCAATCGACCATATCTGCAGTCTTCTGGCACAGCTGTTCAACATGGCTCTGAAGTTGTTATGTTACATGCTTTATTTTCCTGTTTTAGCACCTTCTACAGGCTGACAAGGGAATATCACCTTATCTGATTATTGGAGGTCATCATGACCTCAGGTCCTTTGATCAGTAGTCCTCTAATCAAGTGTGCATCTGCTACACCTTGTGGTAGTAATCAAGGGGGATTAGCCACACATTAGCCACACCCTTAGACCTAGCAAACTGAGAACTGCATTCAGACCTCAAGGAAGCTTTGTTTGTGAGTAACCTTAGATTGTTAGTTATTTTGTTTGTTAAAAGTTATTCTTCTAAAAAAGAGACATTTCATGATGATTCATTGTATGTTGCATTTGATGTCATAATTCATTGTAATATTTGTCAGTTAAAATATGACGTGGTCATTTTCTGTATTTACAGTTTCACACTCCAGAATCTTAAATAAACGGACGTGACAATTCACGTTCAAACTAAGAAGAAGAGTGTTTATGCTGTCTGGGAATGCGTACACACACATACGTGCTCAGGTTCCAGAACAGTGAAAAAACAGCATCTCAGCGAGGTCTCCACAACAGTCATCCTCGTGATCAAGAGAAGTACTCTTCATAACCTTTCCAGCTCAACCCAAGCTACAAGATGAACGCTACTCCACACACAGAGGAACAGCAGACAGCTCCTGGAGCAAACGAGACTCTTGTTACAAGGTCAGCAGCCAGCATCTCAAGCTCAGGTTCGAGCAAAATATCTTCTGCCACCGTGGCAGCAGTTAAAGCACGGGCTAAAGTGTTGGCCGCACGTGCCCGCACAGTTTATGTTGAGCAAGCAAACAAACTGTTATTAGAAAAAGCTCGGATAGATGCTGATCTTGCTGAGCAAGCAAACAAACTGTTATTAGAAAAAGCTCGGATAGATGCTGATCTTGCTACGCTGAACCTAAACGAAGACATTGCAGCAGCAGAGGCAGAGGCTGAAGCTCTTGAGGAATTGGAGAGATGCTCCAGGGGCTCCAGGGGCTCCAGAGCACCAGGCATCGCTGCGCTTCCATCCCAATCTGCACAAGAAAGAACCAGTGAGTACGTTGAATGTCATTCTAAAGCATCCAGTGCGCATAACGAACTCACTGAACATAAAGTATTCTCAGAGGTGCGTCTTCAGCCTCAGCAACACAGTTCTACTGCCCCTCAGCAACACAGCTCTGCTCTATTCAACAGTGTCCCTCAGCAACACAGCTCTGCTCTATTCAACAGTGTCCCTCAGCAACACAGCTCTGCTCTATTCAACAGTGTCCCTCAGCAACACAGCTCTGCTCTATTCAACAGTGTCCCTCAGCAACACAGCTCTGCTCTATTCAACAGTGTCCCGCAGCAACACAGCTCTGCTGTATTCAACGGTGCCCCTCAGCAGCACAATCCGGTTGTGTTTAACAGTGCTCCTCAGCAATGCAATCCTGTTGTTCATTTTTATAGTTAATCGTAGTTTCTGCTTTGTGCAGAGTTAAGCTACGGTTACTAGGCCCAATGAAAGGGTAGGTCAGAGTGTGGAGGGTCTAAGCAAATTACTCAAACTGGTGTCTTTTAAGGTATTTTATTACTAATCACAATTACAAACATATAACTCTATTCTAATACTTAGGTTGTTAGTTAGTTAGACCTTTAGGTCAGTTAGTAGCCTTTAGATCAGTTAGGTAATTAAACCTTAGAGAGAAAACAAGCACAGAACATTTACAGTATTAAGGATATGACATTACACAATCATGAACCCATCAAACATACAATCATTACAATGTTCAATACTCACTATTAATCTCACACTCTTTCCAAATGATTCAGTGAGTCACTCCAGAACCCATATCCTAGAACGACCCACGGTTCAGTCACTTATCCGAATCTGAATCTGCTAGCTCCAAAGCAGGGAATTTATCAACTTCTTGAATTAGGTCCTCCTACAGGGAGTTTCTAGCAAACAGGAAGCTCTGATTACCCACAAAGCCTTGCGATTGCCTGCTGCTTCCTGTCACAGCAAAGCAGACTGGCACCTTTGCTATCTGTCCAGTCAACCATTTGGCTTTGTTCTCACACAAAGCTTTTGTCTCTTATCTAGCAGCTACCCCCGCCTAAGAATGCGAGGTTCCTTTGAGGCTCTTCGCACAGCAGGGAGTCTACAGTGGGCTTTTGGTCAGACTTAAATAGAACTCCTGCAGGAACAATTACAGCACCTTATTTTAGCACCAATAATAATACACAGTTATCTTTCATAATCATGGATTATTCCACACCTGCCACCTGTGATAACTGAACCATGTTCAGTTCTCTCACAACCACCCTCTACTACCACCATTTCTCTGTGAGCTTTTTTGGCTTCTTAAATCATGGCTTAGGTCAGTAATTGGCGAAGTATGGCGGAAAAGTTTGATTTCATCTCTGTAAACTGCTCTGATCCCACACTCATACAGGTTACATTCTCAACACAATTTTCACACATTGTCTTTGAGTGGCTCTAAACCCATATTTTGGAATAATTTACAGTTCAACTTAACTTTCTCAATTTGTAATCTTTAAACTTTTTTAGGAATTCAAATTGTTTTGGAAAACTTTTCTTCTCCCACTTTTTTCCCTAGTAAGTCAATGTCCTATTTAGGGCATGTTGCCATGGCAATTGACATAGTAACTTGGGTAAAGGGTTTAAAAGATTTTAAAAATGGCTGATCTACAATCTTACCTTTAAGAAACTTCACTCTGCATTTAAACCCACATCCCAAAATGCTTTTTATACAATCAACAAATAATAATTCAAAAGGGCCTGATTGCTCAGATCATGAGTCCACATCAGTACTGAATAATTTTGTTGTTTATGGAAGAACCTTCCAAATTATTGTTGCATTTTGACTTAGTGGCATATTGTCGGCAGTAAATTAATACATTTCATTATGCAAGTTATTTCTTCTGGTAATATCGTAAACACTACAAATGATACATTCATTTACACAATATCTCTCGAAATTCCTAAGTAAACAGTCGCTCAAATAAGACATTTCGATTTTTTAGACACCACGTTGGCATCTTTTTCGCTTATTGTCCGCACTGCGTACCACTGTCCACAGCTAATAACTGGATAGACCTGTTAGTCAAGCCTGTTCGTTTGTCAGTGTCACTTTGCTGGCACCACCAGCCACCAGTGGAACTGCAATCCCACCACCAGCCCGCGCTGATGACTGTGGTGGGACAGTGACTTTCTGCTTCAACTTTTCCTTCTTCCCTCGCAATTTCCCCACGACCCACCGGGCTGGTGCGAAGGGTTTACGTGGCTTGCAGGTTTCACATTTGCATTTTTTCAGGAGGTCAAGAGGCTTGCAGTTTGCACAATCGCATTTGACTGGTCTGGCTCTTGTCGCTACTGACCTCCCACCTTGGCCCAACAGGGCTTTAGGCTCGGGGCAAGGGCCACCCTTCTTAGGTGGTGCCACGCCGCTCTGCAGTGGTGTGATGTCGGTGTGTGAATTGGTGTCGGTCTTCCCCTCGGCTGTCTCTACTTCGACCGTCACGTCCCCCGCGGCGCCCTCTGGATGGATATCCCCTGCAGCTGTCTCCGCAGCAGCAGCAATACCGTCTGATGGCACTCTTCTGGCCGCCAGTGGGACTGCAACCCCACCAACCCCCTTCTGGGGGCTTCTCTCAGCCGCCGCCGAGAAAGAGCGTGGAGCTCTGCTCCACCCAGCCCCCCCCGCAGGGGGGTGGAGAAGGGATAGTTTATCTTTAATCTTCACCTTCTTTTTTCTAGTTACAGCCCCACCAGGACGACGCATTCTCTTTGCCTGGATCCTGGTGGTTGGTACTGAAATGACCTGACGTAGCACCCCGCCCCTCTCTTTCCGAGCGGGCGCACGGATGCCAGTATTTACCCACTCAGACTTCTTTCTGAGGGGTTCTGGGGGAGCTGGTTTGGCGCCCAGTCCCCGTTTTCGGACAGACCCGACTGGTCTGTCTTCGGCGGCTCCCTTCTTGAACGCCACCGGTCCGCTGGTAGCTGGTTCCCTGCCACCTTTCTTAGACGGGCGCTTGGAGCAAACGCCACCCTTGACAGGCCTGACTGGTCTGCTTTGGGCCATCTGCCTGCCACCTTTCGTAGACGGGCGCTTGGAGCGAACGCCACCCTTGCCAGGCGACTCGGATCCCTCCTTCTTCTCCGTGTTGAGTGGGCTGGCGGCGACGTCCGTCGCAGCAGCGGCGTCTACTGACGCCCTCGCCGGCTTCTCTCCTGGTTCAGCGACCTCCAGTGACTGGCTCCCCTCTGCGTCGAGTGGATTGGTGAAGACTTTCACCGCCGTGGCGACGTCCATTGAAGCTGCCTCCCTGGCGGTCTGCTCATCTGCGACGTTGGCTCCCTCTGGTCGATCCCCCTCGGCTTCCTCCGCAGGCGTCTCGTCCCCAGGTCCAGCTCCATCGATCACCAGTGGCACCTTTGCAGCTGCTCTCTCGATCGCAGCGTGGAATGGGGTCTCTCCTGGTTCAGTGACCTCCAGTCGCTGGCACCCCTCTGTGTTGAGTGGGCTGGCGGCGTCGTCCGTCGCAGCAGTGGCGTCCTCTGACACCCTCGTGAAGAGTGGGTTGGTCACCGCCGTGGCGACGTCCATTGAAGCTGCCTCCCTGGCGGTCTGCTCATCTGCGACGTTGGCTCCCTCTGGTCGATCCCCCTCGGCTTCCTCCGCAGGCGTCTCGTCCCCAGGTCCAGCTCCATCGATCACCAGTGGCACCTTTGCAGCTGCTCTCTCGATCTCCAGTGACTGGTTCTCCGCAGTTACTTCCTCAGGATTGACCTCCTTCTCCGCGTGGTCCCTCGGAGCAGCGTGGAAAGGGGTCTCTGCCTCCCTCGGAGCAGCGTGGAAAGGGGTCTCTGCGTCCCCTTGAGTGATGCCATCTGTGACCTCCGTCGTGAAGAGTGGGTTGGAAGCGACGTCCTCTGAGCTTTCCCAGCGTGTCGTCATGAGGAGATATCCCTCCGCCGCGTTGTCCCTCACAGCAGGGAGTTCACTCACTTTGGGATGTGTGAAGCGGGACCCATATTCTTCCTGGGCCGCTTCAAACCAGACCTGCCTCAAAGTTTCGTCATACTCTAGGCAACAGTCATCCTGCATCCTGCAGATCTCAGATGAACTTTCTTCATCAATTTCTAGTATGGCGATAGAATATGTAACAACCTTAAGGAATCTAGCTAATTCGGCTCTTAGCTCCCTTACCGCCCTTTCTTTTGGTAAATCCAGCAGGACAATAAACTTTACTTCCCTCCTAAAAACTGCTTGAGCTGCTTCACACTTCCCTATTAACTCCGCTAACACTTCCATCTCCCCTGTTTGGGTATAAGGTCTGTTAGTTAGTCTTAATTCAATGGGCTGTGACAGTAATCGTCAGTTATTTTTAGCAAGTAACAGTGTTGTTTCAGCCTTTAGCTATATAACAACAGTAATTAATTAACACTGTGCTAACCTGTAAAATAGCACCCACCCTATCAGCATTCCACGCAAGAAGCCTTTTAATGGTCTACTTACATTAGTTAATTTTGTTAATTAATACTGGATAGGATATATTTTGCTCTACCAATGTACATTCTATTATTTAACCCACAATGATTACCATTGATCCCCTGTTCTTGTACACTAATCATCTAGTTACTCACAGTATCAGTCTATCATAGAGTCTGGTTAAACATTGAATTACTGGTAGCCAATTCCCCACCCCCTCCCAGTGGCTGTTAGCTTAGCACTATGCTAGACAAAGGAAAAGTTAGCTGGTAGCAACCCCCACCCCCTCTGGTACGCTAATCAAACTTTTAACGGTAGCCTATAGCTACATAACCTGTGGTTAGCTTCTAGCTTCTCCCTCAGCCCCTTATCCTTAGCTCAGACAATAGAATCTGTTAGCACGCAGCATCCTCAAATCTACAGTCTTTTCTCCACAGTTTTCGCAAACTGTAGGGCTTTGTTACATAGCAACCTGGTTGAGTCTCTCCCCGGTAGGCTTCTCGTAGGCCCATACAGTATTCAATGCCTCGGTCCTTGCGTCACGCTGTAGGCCGCCGGCTCTGTGTCCTCTTCGCCTTTGTGGATTCGACCCTCTGCAGGCTGTGTTAGTTTGAGACCCTCTCAGCCCCACACTGACACCTTTGGTGCTGATAAAACCTATATTAAACCTGTCCCATAACCAGGCTAATAAGTATTTTATTTTGTTACGACTCACTTCTCATCTTAAAGAGACAGTGCGTCTTTACTCCTAAGGCTATAGGAGATTTTTATGCTAGGTTATCTCACTAGATAACACACATTAAATCCAGCCTCTAATGGTTCCTTTTCACCATCAGACTATTGGCAGGATTATACAATTATGTGATCCGCTTACAGGACTGACCTAATACCTTTCTAGATTCACATAGGCTCCAAGGGTTCATAATTGTTTAATTACTCTGTAACACTCAATTACTATGTAATTAATACTTAAACTCTGAAGGCCTTATTAAAAGCCAGCATAGTTTAATAACTCTGTAATAAGCGGAGTTCAATCACTGTGTCATTCGCTTATTAACTCTGAGATGTCCCCCACGGGGACACTACAGTCTTATTACTGTGTAATAAGCAGAGTTCAATAACTGTGTTATACCTCTGTATAACACGGCTATTCTGCCTAAAACTCATAGATGCCTCCTCCGGGGCATAAATAGTTTAATTACTGTTCATTTTTATAGTTAATCGTAGTTTCTGCTTTGTGCAGAGTTAAGCTACGGTTACTAGGCCCAATGAAAGGGTAGGTCAGAGTGTGGAGGGTCTAAGCAAATTACTCAAACTGGTGTCTTTTAAGGTATTTTATTACTAATCACAATTACAAACATATAACTCTATTCTAATACTTAGGTTGTTAGTTAGTTAGACCTTTAGGTCAGTTAGTAGCCTTTAGATCAGTTAGGTAATTAAACCTTAGAGAGAAAACAAGCACAGAACATTTACAGTATTAAGGATATGACATTACACAATCATGAACCCATCAAACATACAATCATTACAATGTTCAATACTCACTATTAATCTCACACTCTTTCCAAATGATTCAGTGAGTCACTCCAGAACCCATATCCTAGAACGACCCACGGTTCAGTCACTTATCCGAATCTGAATCTGCTAGCTCCAAAGCAGGGAATTTATCAACTTCTTGAATTAGGTCCTCCTACAGGGAGTTTCTAGCAAACAGGAAGCTCTGATTACCCACAAAGCCTTGCGATTGCCTGCTGCTTCCTGTCACAGCAAAGCAGACTGGCACCTTTGCTATCTGTCCAGTCAACCATTTGGCTTTGTTCTCACACAAAGCTTTTGTCTCTTATCTAGCAGCTACCCCCGCCTAAGAATGCGAGGTTCCTTTGAGGCTCTTCGCACAGCAGGGAGTCTACAGTGGGCTTTTGGTCAGACTTAAATAGAACTCCTGCAGGAACAATTACAGCACCTTATTTTAGCACCAATAATAATACACAGTTATCTTTCATAATCATGGATTATTCCACACCTGTGTTGCACAGTGTCACTGCAGACTTTGCCAATAGTCGCTTCAACAGCACTCAACCACAAATCTCACCCAGCCAGCAAGCGAAACCACTCTACTCCGCTCACAACCAACAAACTACTCATACTCACTCTGGCGACCATACAGGGTTTGGTGATATCGCTAAATTCCTCGCTCGACGAGAATTACTGAGCTCCAGTCTTACCAAGTTTGACGACCGTCCTGAAGGCTTCGGGTTATGGAAGTCAAGCTTCCTGAACTCCATTCAGGGAGCAGGACTTACCTGCAGCGAAGAGCTCGATCTGCTAACTAAGTGGTTAGGCCCACAGTCATCAGCACACGTCAAGAGGATTCGAGCTGTCCACGTCAACGACCCGGCTCTAGGCCTGAGAAAGGCTTGGTCTCGTCTTCAGGAGTGTTACGGGTCACCAGAGATGGTCGAGAAGGCTTTCTTAGACAGAGTGGAAAGTTTTCCAAGGATCACTAATAAGGATCCCCAGAAGCTTCGAGAGCTTGGTGATCTGTTACAGGAGATCGCATCAGCGGGGCATGAGGGCAATCTACCAGGGCTGACTTACCTGGACACCGCTAAAGGCTTGAATCCCATTGTGGGGAAGTTGCCATTCAACCTCCAGGAAAAATGGATCTCGAAAGGGAGCGATTACAAGCTACGCTACCATGCACAGTTTCCACCTTTCACCTACTTTGCCGACTTCGTTTCTAGAGAGGCCTACATCCGCAATGACCCAAGTTTCACTCTCTTCTCTTCAGATGCTACATCAGTGAAGCCAGACAATGCAGTGAGGCAGATGAGTAACTCCAGAAACGTAGTCACCTCACTCAAGACAGAGGTCTCTTCTTCGTCTGAATCGGACACTACAGAGACTCCCAGGGCTAAATTGGATGTCAATAAGCAATGTCCGATCCATAAAAAGCCTCACCCCCTTAAATATTGTAGAGGGTTCAGATCCAAGGCCATCGAAGAACGCAAGGCCTTTCTCAAAGAAGCTGGCATATGCTTTAGATGTTGCTCTACAAGCAAGCATGTCGCCAAAGATTGTAACATTGCTGTTCAATGTAAAGAGTGCAGCAGTGACAAGCATGTAACAGCTCTCCACCCTGGACCAGCTCCATGGTATAGCCAAACCTCTGAGTCAGAGGATGGCGGGGAGGAGAAGGGTGAGCCATCTCCTACTGTTAACTCCAAGTGTACGGAAGTCTGTGGAGAGAACAACAGCCCAGGCTCCTGCTCTAAAATATGCCTCATTACAGTGCATCCCAATGGACAACCAGAAAGGTCAGTAAGACTCTATGCTATTCTCGACGACCAGAGCAACCGGTCTCTTGCTAGATCGGAGTTCTTTGACCTCTTTGGCCTCAAGGGCAACGATGCTCTCTACACGCTCCGGACGTGTGCCGGTATCACTGAGATGTCTGGAAGGAGAGCTACGGGCTTCATCGCGCAACCCTTAGATGGAAGTCTCAGCGTCAATCTCCCGACTCTCATAGAGTGCAACTACATCCCTGAAGACAGGACAGAGATTCCTACTGCGAAAATAGCGAAGCATCACACTCACCTCCAGTCCATTGCGAAGCACATTCCTCCACTCGATCCAGAGGCTCAGATCCTACTCCTGCTTGGGCGTGACGTCCTACAGGTCCACAAGGTGAGAGACCAACGCAACGGACCTAATCACGCGCCATATGCCCAGCGCTTGGATCTCGGCTGGGTCATCGTCGGTGAAACCTGTCAAGGCGCAGCTCACAAACCCAAGGATGCGAGTGTGTTCCGCACTCACATTCCTGAGAACGGGCGCCACTCTTGCTTCACGCCCTGCACAAACCATCTCACTGAGAAAGAGAACCTCACTGTGAGCAGTCAAAGGTCTCGCAGTACAGCTTGCTCATGTTCCGCCCCATCACTGAGATAGTGATGCTCATGTCCCCTTAAGGTTACATGGACTGTGCATGTGATTTTTTGTCTTTAATAGTGGTATTGCATACAATCCCAGGCAGGGAGTGTTATGTTACATGCTTTATTTTCCTGTTTTAGCACCTTCTACAGGCTGACAAGGGAATATCACCTTATCTGATTATTGGAGGTCATCATGACCTCAGGTCCTTTGATCAGTAGTCCTCTAATCAAGTGTGCATCTGCTACACCTTGTGGTAGTAATCAAGGGGGATTAGCCACACATTAGCCACACCCTTAGACCTAGCAAACTGAGAACTGCATTCAGACCTCAAGGAAGCTTTGTTTGTGAGTAACCTTAGATTGTTAGTTATTTTGTTTGTTAAAAGTTATTCTTCTAAAAAAGAGACATTTCATGATGATTCATTGTATGTTGCATTTGATGTCATAATTCATTGTAATATTTGTCAGTTAAAATATGACGTGGTCATTTTCTGTATTTACAGTTTCACACTCCAGAATCTTAAATAAACGGACGTGACAATTCACGTTCAAACTAAGAAGAAGAGTGTTTATGCTGTCTGGGAATGCGTACACACACATACGTGCTCAGGTTCCAGAACAGAAGTCAACAAAATAAAATAATAAAAATTCGAAGAAAAAAAAAGGTTCTGCTAATAACTTTCATTGGCATCAATCCAATCTACAATGTCACAATGCATCGCTTGTGTGAGCTTGTAGATCTGGTTATTTCAAAATATTTGTATGAAATTTGGACATTTTAAAACATTTTGATTACATTGTACAGCTGCTTTACTGGACCGGCCATAATACACGGACTGTGGGGCTCCTTTCTTTAATATCTAATTTCATTGATTGATATGATCATAACGCATAACGATACAGCTTTGATTATGTGGATTGACTGCCCTTATCAAAGCATCAAGTAATAAAACGTGCATACCCAAGTGCCGCAGTATTTTTTTTATTTTGGCTAATCTATTTGAGAACGGCGTAGCCTAATCATGAACGAGTTTAGCCCTGAAACATCAATGTCATATCATGACAGTCATGGATGAACTTCAACCTGTTGTTTGCAATGTCTCCCTTTTTAGACCGTAAATCACATAAACGTTCATATTTCAAATAAATAAAGTGCTGACCTCATGGCCACGGATGTTACATTTATGGACGTTTACTCATTAATACCAGTATCTTCTGTATTGTTCAATAAAAAACATTTGAATCGGATTGGTGGACATTTCTTCCGTATTTTCTCTATGTGCTTTCAAATACGTGACCCCAATGGTTGAGAGGTGTATCACTCATATACATTATGAGACAATGGCCACCGATCGGATTAAAGTATTTTTATTGAACAATACGGACGAGACAAGTACTTTGGAGGGCCCGAACATAATTTTAACATCCCTGGCCATGAGGTAAGCAATTCATATTTGGAATTTAAACGTTTAGGCAGATGAGTCGAACCTATAAAGTCTGTTCACACCAAAGTACGATAAATATAACTGCATAACAATAATCGTCCACACTGATGAACATCCCCCCCCCCCCCCCAGAACAGAAGTGTCATTTTATCTGACGGTCTGAGGTTGGCAGGTATAGCCTATAGAGAGACAGCGGTATCCGAAATCGACCTGATAGCCTATGCCAACAGCAGCTGTCTTTTTTTTAAGTTTCCTTTTTTTCTTTTTTCTTTTCTGAAACCGCTGTCTTTGTTTTAAGTTTCCTTTTTTCTTTTCTGAAACCGCTCCATAGGTGGCGCTAAGGAGGAGCTTGGGGGTCCCTAAGAAGACCCCCAAGAATGTTAGCCTACAGTGAGCTATATAGGTACAGTACACGTTGTGTATTATTATGTTACAACATGCACGTATACGTGCGTAATTACGCACGTGTAAAATTCCGCTGTTACGGTAGTTGTACCATTCAGAGGAGGGGGGGGGCACCTTCATGCTGTCAGGAACCCCACAAATTATATGTAGCTTATTTGGCCGTGGACCCCAGAGAGGAGAGAGGGAGAGAGAGAGAGAAAGAGAGAGAGAGAGAGAGAGAGAGAGAGAGAGAGAGAGAGAGAGAGAGAGAGAGAGAGAGAGAGAGAGAGAGAGAGAGAGAGCATGGAAGAATACTTCTGCAGACAAGTAACGTGCATTTACAGGTGGTCGCGGCTTGTTTTCATACCTCGTTGCCACTAGCAGTGTTGCTTAATCTCTCGCAGAATCTTGCAACGCTGATCGCCCAGAACGGACGCTGAGCAGCTCGTCTGAGGTGTAAAGTAACTAAGTACATTTACTCAAGTACTTTACTGAAATGTTGTCTTATACATTACTCTGTGTCACTGTGATTTGAACCGACGGCAGGCGAGAGTCTTCAGACTTTAAAAAAAAGAGTGGAAAAAAGAGGATTGTAATAGAAGGGTCGGCTTCTATTAGAAGGGAGGCTTTTAATTGCTTATTTCAAGGCGCTCCCAGTCATTAATAGAGGGCCGGGTTTTAATTGAATAGAGGTCACTATTAGAGGATTTACTCACAACGCCTCGCAGCGTGAGGCGTTGTGAGGTTGTAGATCGGCTATTTTTGAGAGCTATCGGTGTAGAGACCTGGTTCTGCCAGACTTCACATGACGTGTCAGCCTGTGTCTATGCCCATGAATGGCCGGGCTTCGCACGACGTGTGTCCCTTCTATGCCCATGTATGGACAGACATTTTTGGGGGACAGAATTCTTTTGGACTGGGGCCGGAGGACAAAGTGAACATGCCCATGTATGGACGAAACAGGTACAAAGCCTCATATAAGCCCGACCCCTTGGGTCTGGCAAAAAGAGCAGACCACGTAAACAAAAGATAGATTAGATTAGATTAGATTAGATAAATAGATAAATAGATAAATAGATAGATAGATAGATAGATAGATAGATAGATAGATAGATAGATAAGATAGATAAGATAGATTAGATAGATTAGATAGATAGATAGATAGATTAGATAGATTAAGGGATTTTAATTTCTTACATTATTATTTATTCACCTTGGGGGGGTGGGGCGTGTGGCGATCGGGGTTGGGCATGTGTGTTTGTGTGTGTGTGTGTGTTACGGCTGCGGACTTTAGACAGACAGACAGACAGACAGACAGACCGACCGACCCAGGCCGTCGGAACACACTCACTCACACCAAAAGTAGCCGATCTACAAGCTCCAACGCTGGAGCTTGTAGATCGGCTATTATGGCAAAGCGCTTGACAGATATATATATATATATATATATGTAGATAGATAGATAGATAGATAGATAGATAGATAGATAGATAGATAGAAAGATTATGTTACGTGCGTAACTACGCGCGTGGAAATAAATTACAGAAAAAAGGGGGAAAAAAGTGTCAATGCGCAAATTAAAACATTATTATGAGTGGCACCTTGGGCCGAGGGGGGGTCCGGGGCCGGGGGGGGTCCCGGTGGGTGGGGGGTGGCACGCAGGTGGGGGGGGGGGGGACAGCTGTGCCAGAAGACTGCAGATATGGTAGATTGATCGGAAATTGACTTGGTGCCATGAGAAAATAAGGAAATAAATCTTAATAAATTACAAAAAAAATCATGACTGATACCAAATTAAAATATAACCTTTAAAGATCATATAAACATTAAAATGATAAGAATTGAAGTAAAATTGACAAAGATCTGGCTTAATGAAATCTCAACTTCAATGTGCAAAAAAAAAAAAAAAACTCCTCCACGGTCGGCGGGTCGGTAGGAGGTTGCTTAAAGGTCGGTACCGTCGGTACTGCGTCGGTACCGTCGACCCGGTCGCGACGCTTCCGTGGCAACGTCGGTGAAAGCGTCGGTGCGTCGGTTAAAGGTCGGTTCTGTCGGTAGTCCGTCGACCCGGTCGCGACCGGTACCGACCCGGCGCGACGCTGTCGCGGCAGCGTCGGGTCGGTTTGGGATCTCGCTGTCTCTCAGATACATGCATGTCATGCAAAGGGTTGTATAGTAGACTACTGCTCATTGCTTTATTTTAGACTTTTTATTTATTTATTCAGTAAATAACTCTACATGTCTAATGTATTTAAAACCTATTTTGCTTTAGGTGATAGATTATTTAGTCTTATATATATATATATACTCACACACTTTTCCAAATCATGAACAGGAATAGTGATAGTAACTACTAACTACTGACTTGATGTATTGAAAATAAAAAACATTCATTACAACATGTGTCTGTTATTATTTCTTTAAGGGTACACAATCTAGCTAAAAAGCTACCTTATGAAGAACACCATCAATTGTACTCTTCTCGTTGTCTGACTAAAGTATCAATTAAATTGTGCTTTGTAAGTTTTCTGTCTTACAAAAGATGTTACAAATAACCAACAAAATAAAAGATGACTATTTCATGGAAAAAGCATATACTTTTTTTTTTTAATCAAGAATATAAGTTCAATAATATCTACACAAATAATGATGATCTATGAAAATCTAATAATTCTATAGCGCCGACCATGGTACTCTAGGTGGTGAGTTTCTCCAGAACGGAACGAGTTTGTTCATTATATTATGACGCTGATCATATCCCAGAGTATCAGCTGTGATATCTAGCCTCAGCTCATTTAGAATAACTTCACACACTCCTTGCACTCTGGATTCTGTAGTAACAATGCCCCGAGTTTCCAGCACATGCATGATTCCTGAAAGAAATCGTTCAGTCCATAGCATTTCAATAAATTCTTTAAAATGATTGAAGACATAGTAACGTGGCACCGGGTATAGGGCATGTCCATAGGTTACCCCTGGGGTAAAACAGTAACTGACTTTAAGATCTGTCTGATTACTTAGTACGACAGTTAACAGCTTATCAATGCATGTTTTTATAATATCCAGAAAGACCACTCCGCACAATCCATCCGGTTGATCCATAGTCAGGGTTGAATCCACTGGAGAGGGTATCAAAAACACTGGCGAGGAGGTGAAGGAGAAGAGAAAAGACAACTTTAAACACAAATATATCACACATTGTAAAACTACCGATATATTTGTATCAAACTATTTAGGATTAGTTATTTTCTCAATTAATTACCTGTGTCAGAACCTGGTTCTGCTGCTGACGAGTTTCTCCAAAATGTAGCGAGATCGTTCAGCATATTGCGTTTTGCTTTGTATCCACCCATCACATGATCAGTATTAGCGGCCTCTTTGATTTTTACCCGAATGTCGTCCGCCATCTTTAGGTCATGAAGATAAGCTTCACAGATCCCCTGCACTCTGGATGGTATAGCAACAAACCTTTGAGATTCCAGTACGTGTATGATTCCTGATAGAAACCTGTCATTCCACAGTCTTTTCATTAATTCTTTAAAATGGTTGAAGACATAATATTTTGGTGGTGGGTCGAGACATCGATGTTGGGTCTGGCTAGGATGGTCTGTTTGACAACCATAGCAGGCTTCTTTCATCTGATCAGTTATTACCAAATCCAGTAGCCTGACGATGCATACTTTTATAGTCATCAGAAAGCATTTACTGCACAGTCCATCAGGCTGATGCAGGGTCAGAGACAAATTCAATGGAGAGGAGAAAGGTATATCACGGAAAAACACAGGTGATGGTGGAGGTGAATAGTATTCATCGCCTCGGTAACATTCATAGGGTGAGTCATCCCATGGGTCGTATGCTACAGCGTACACTGAAGGAGTTTTTTGGGTTGTTCTTTCAGCAGATCCCTCCATGTTTTTGAATAAGGAAAATCGAGAGTGTCTTATATTGTGTAATAGGGTGGGGAGGAGGAGCTCCATTAGAGTGTAGGAGGGTGGGGTGGATATAATAGTTGCTACTTTGACTCAGAATCAGACTCACTGATTTACAGGACAATTGTCCAGTAATTACTGTCTATTGGTATTACTGAGACCTACACACTGGTATTCCTATGCGGAGACCAATCCATGTGGAGACTATCATCAGGTAAAACTGGAGGTTGCTATAAGTTAGAAGTAACAGACGTTTAGAAGTAAAATATGAATCTAACTTGTCATTTTCAGCTAGCATTACAGGACTTTATATCATATAACTATATCAAATAATATAGTAAACAAAATCATTTTGAATTGAATTGAGCACATTAGCTATGAAAAAAAACATGTAACTATGAAAAAGATTTGAGGTGTTTGATATTTTTTTTTATTTCACAAGAAACACATGAATATATTGCACACACACACACATACACACACACACACACACACACAGCATGTTACACATTTGGGTTTTTTAAACATGAATATGTTACACTTAAACACCACAAACATCATAATAAATCATGGTTTTGTGGGTTTTACATATACAGGTTTTGCAGTATTACAGTTGTCCATTGAGAACAGAGTTGCTCCAGCTGGTTTGTCCATTGCGTACTCTATTGCGCCAGACAGGGTATCGTGGAAATGAAAGAGACACGGTTTATTCAGATTTACACGTCTCGGTTTCTTTGCAGAGAGACTGGGCACTATACGATTGACTCCACTAAGGCGTTCCTCCAACAGGGCCATCTTTCGATTCTCTTTTGCTTTGACGAAAAAAACACTGATTAATTTCATCACATCCCGTAGCAGCCAGAAATCCCCTGCGTGAAAGGCTAGGCGTATTGGAAAATACTTTTCTTTCTCCATTACAGTTTTAGGTATTTCGCGAGTAGGGCCCTGAGACTGGAATCTCACCAATAGCCATAAATATGTCCTTGAACAGTCAATAAGGAAGGCTTCACCCTTCCTTATTGATAACCGGGTAGGGATTGTCTTGTCCACTTTCACCATATCTGATGGTTTGATGTAGTCATCGGTGGCCCATCTCCCCCAGAGCAGATAATCAGTGAAATCCATAATGGCAGTCTTCAATCTTTCAAATTCAGATGCATAAACTCTAACATGATGCAATCCTTCTTCAGAGAATACTTCACCCTCTTCCATTGTATACAGTTCAACAAATGGAAAACGGGTGGATGGTGAAAAATAGCACCGCAATTTTCGATCATTAGACAGTTGCCATATCTTTTCATCCTCGGCCTCATAAATCAAGTGGGTAGAGTACATCTTCTTCTTCTTCTTTTTTTTTCAATTCAATTTTTTTCTTAATAGAAAAGGACCAGAGAGGAGAGTTTTTAGTCAGGCGAACCGTCAAAAATCAGTCCACCAGAATAGCTGTAAAAAGGTCCCTGTTTGTCGTCCCCGCAGCACGGCGTATCCACTCAACAGCGAACATGAAGTGTAGTCCAATGTTAGAAATTGACTTTAAAGATATTTTTCTTAGGATGTCCAGGCGGGGGTGTTTTTCGGGTTAACTTTCAGCTCTAGTTAGAGAAGTTTTCTCTTCCTAGCAGCTCTTGCAAAGAGCTGCCTATATACGTTTTGTAGGACCACTCCCTCAGTGACGTGGGGGCCCCCTTTACCAATGCATAGGCCTGAATGGTCACAATAGGTTAAAGTGACTCCCCTGACACACCTCCGAACCGCCCTGCAGACCTCTGTTTGGCTCAGGCTTGATACAAGACTCAGACATGTCCATACATGCACACTCTATGAAGGAAAAACGATCTTTACGCTCCAAGCTAAGGAGAACGGCTGACTGATCTCCAACAGACATTACGAGTTTTACATTTTTGTGATATTATTATTGATTCATTACTAATACTATCCATGTTGGGTGAAGCGGTATTCACTTTTCTATTAAAGCATGATATGACATAGCCAATAAATATCGATGAGTAAAACTTAATTTATAAGGACTCTGTGGCGTAACGGTAGCGCGTCTGACTCCAGATCAGAAAGTTGCGGGTTCAAACCCCGTCGGGGTCAGTCTTTATTCTATGAGTTGAATACAAAGGATGTAAACAAGCCATAGGTTTTATTTCTATACTGACTTTTCATTTCATACCTAGGACGATGCACTCCTGAGTTGTGTGATCCTACAGACAATGCAGTGGATTATACTGAATCTTATTTAGAGGACGATACAGTCATCACGTGGATAAAGGAATACAGACAGATCCATGCACAACAGTATTTGTCATTCCTGTACACTCTGGAGGACAGTGAGGCATTGCCGAATACAGAGAATAAAGAGGCCACCTAGATCACCATACTGATATTCATTACAATGGGGGTGACATCTAGTATTGAGGGTTCTATTTACAATAGACTTATAACCCTTGTGAATACTGTAATTGATCAATATACGAAGCCTGGTGAGATTGTATACCCACCAGAGGGATATGATATTTTTAGAAGTCATATTCATTATGTAAAAACTAGGAATACTACATATAAAGAGCTAATATCAAGGTACCATGGTCATAAGCGGCGTGTCATTAATGATAGAAACGTGAGGGCCGTAGTTGATAGTTTTTATGATGAAAAACAAGGAGACTCAAAAGGAGTATGTCATGTGATGGTCCTGTGTACATATATCATTGATATGTGCGTCTTAAAGTATCAGCAAGGTATACATGATTGGTCTATGCGTAATGTTGTGTATGTTATACAGAGAATGATTGATTTAGATGAAACCTCATGTTTGTTGTATATGAATATAATTGACAATGGTATATGTTTTTAATAATAATAATCATGTAAATAAAAACTATGTATGCCGTATAATCTATTCATCGATGTTCACTGTGTCATGATGAAAAGGAGCTTTACAGAAGATCTATTACGTTGCGGATGATAAAAATCGAAATGTGACCAAATTTAGCTGTTTCATTAATACACGTACAGCAATGATATTATGCCCACTATAATCGCTTTGTGGTATATTCCCCAATCATTCATTTTCTCAGAGTTTTCTTTCACTGTTGAGGAAAATGTATTGTAGTTTTATACACCCTAGTTATAATGCTTAGTCAGCTTGATAAATGTCTTCTTAACAACTAGTAAATAGGAATGAGTACTCAGATATCCACTATTGGGGCCCAAATTAGCATACATTCAAAACCCCGCCTTCTCTCATTGGTCCATGTATGTGAGGGGTGTAATTACCCATCATGCATTGGGGTGACACTAAATAATAGTTTTTTCTAAGGCTATGTATACAGTAAATAAGTTAGTTTGAAAATATATATTTATTAGGAGATGTTTGGTGTAACATTCAGCTTTATCTAACCTAGACTTCAAAATTATAATTTAGATTTTTGAAAACCGTGGATTAAAAAGAGTACATGGCTGAATAATGAGCAGCCTGTCATCTGTTTACAGGTTAACTTTAATCCTGGTTAACCTTCCCCTGAGATTAATATGTTAAAAAAAACAAATTAAAAAGCTCAAGAACTCATTTCCAGTTTAAATCATCAATTTATCACACATTATATAATATCAATATACTTAGTTTAAAACAATCTAGGGTAAACTAATAGTATTTAACAAAATCAGTGACTTACAATAAGTAATACAGATCTTAGTTTCACGAAATGTTATTTGGGAACATGTACATAATGCAATTTTACATATATTACATGTTCAATAGAATGAACACAATACGGTACACCCCTATGCTTGTCTCTGCATACTATTAATAAAAGTATTCAAAAACACATAAAAACACTAAACAAGACATAAGACAGACAAAACATGAAGCTTTTAAAAGTGCGTAAATAACCACACTTTTGTCCTGGAAAAGAAGTGGGTGACACATTATTTTCAAAATGTTTCTAAAATAGCTGATCAACTAGTTCATAAAATGTGTGTACGTTAACATAGTAGTGTGTGATTGAGCGTGTGTTGTATGAACCGTAAGTGTGTCTAGTACGTGTGTGGGGCCCTTCCCTCCACGAATAGCGTGAGGAAGTCATACTTACCTGGCAGGGGGAGCCATCGTAACCAGATTCCTGGCTTTGTTACCTGGCACTGGCAGGCTGGTGAGAAACTACGATCCAATGCACTCAGTGTTTTACTGATCCTCCCATTGGTTAAAAAATAATTATCCAGCATGCATTGCAGGATGCCCTGACATCCTGGCATACTAAAGCATGTATGCAGTATCAAGTTAGAACATGTTTTTGTATGATGTTGGTTAAGGTTGCCTTGTGCACCATCTTAAAAGCTGCAGTAAGTTAGTTAGAAAATATATATTGTTTGGGGTCAGTAAGTTAATCTACTCTTTTGTTTGGAAGTAAGAAGTAAAAAAGTGTCTTAAAAAACTGATAGTGAAACCGTTATTGTGAATGATCTCATAGATGGTTCAACCACATCGAGGCTCAGTCATTGGTTAAAAATAATTACCCAGCATGCATTGAGGGAAACTTTAAAATCGTATGAACCGTAAGTGTGACTAGTATGTGTGGGGGTCCCTTCCCTCCACGAATAGGGTGAGGAGGTTATACTTACCTGGCAGGCATGCGGGAGACCATGATCCAATGTACTCTGTTAATTACTAATTCACAATAGGCCTACAGAGGTTACTTCTTCTGGGTTTAATATAGAAATGGTGTAGTGTTTCAGCCAAAAACATTGAATTCATTTTCAGAAAATATGTTTCTTCACCAAACTCTTGTTAATATGGAGTTTGAGTATGTAGATATAGCATTGTATAGATAGCTTAGCACCTTTATGTATACATTTTTTAGGTAAAAGTAATACACAGAGAGAAGAAATATATACTACATGATACTGCAAGCAAAAAAACTAACAAACAGTGAGACACTATGATCCTCTGAGACGGTGAGTAAGAAGTAAAAAATAAAAAAATACCCAGCATGCATTGTGGTAACTTTTAAATACTTGCTTACTACAAGCTATTGCAATAAAAAAGATATAAATGTCTTATGTGGTAAGGTGATTAGGGGTTTGTCTTGTGTCACATCTTAAAAGATGCAGTAAGTTAGTTAGAAAATATATATTGGCTGAGGTCAGTAAGTTAATCTACTCATTTGTTTAGAAGTAAGACACATAAAGTGTCTTAAAACAAAATGAAAGTGAAACAGTTACTGTGTAAGATCTCCAAAGATGGATCAACCACATCAAAGCTCAGCTATTGGTTAAAAATAATTACCCAGCATGCACCAAGGTAAATTCTGAATACTTGCATTCTATGGCTGTATATGCAGTACTAAGTTAGAACATGTTTTATATGGTGTTATTGTCTAACATCTTAAACACTTAAGCTATCCTAAACTATAAAAAAATATATATAGTTATAAATGTCTAACAGTTATAAATGTTTAACATGGTGATATTGGTTAAGGATCTCTTGTGTTACATCTTAAAAGATGCAGTAAGTTAGTTAGAAAATATATATTGGCTGGGGGTCAGTAAGTTAATCTACTCTTTTGTTTAGTAGTAAGACATAAAAAGTGTCTTAAAACAATGAAAGTGAAACCGTTACTGCTAATGATCTCAAAGATGTATCACCCACATCGAAGCTCAGCTATTGGTTAAAAATAATTACCCAGCATGCACTGCGGTAATTTTTGAATACTTGCATTCTATGGCTGTATATGCAGTACTAAGTTAGAACATGTTTTTGTATGATGTTGTTCAGTGTTGTCTTGTGTCACATCTTAAAAGGTTTAGCTAAACTAAACTTTCAAAAAAAGTTTTTTATTTTTAAACCAGTGGTGAAAAGGTTAGAGGACTAGAGCCACTTGCCAGCCTGTCTCCCTTTTAAAGTGTAACCTGAGTCCTGTCATTACATTAATCATATCAAGTTGTACTCCACTTGTAAAAAAAAAAGTTATACATTTTTAATATGGTGATATTGTTAGGGTTGTCTTGTGTCACATTAAAGTTTAGTTACCCTTAGCCTTTTAAAAATATATAATTTTTGATTATTATTATTTTTTAAACCTGCAGTGAAAGGACTAGAAACTAGCCAGTGGTACCAAACCTGTTAGACTTTCAATGTATCCTCTATCCTGATGTGTTAACATCTTTTAGAATCACATTCAAAGTGTTCAAACCTTTTTGTTAAAGGACTGTGTAATATTACTTTAGGGAATTAAAAGAGTAGCGAGTAAATGCAGCTTTAAACACAATACATAGGTTGTGTCAATGGTGCATTCTACTTGTTCACACTGTATAACACCCTGTGAGTGGGACATTTTCAATCAGCTATGTCACTAGGGGGGCCACTCCCATTGGCTAAAATAATTACCCAGCATGCACTGGTGGTATTTTTAAATACTTGTTTTTCTAAAGCTGTGTATGCAGTAAAAAAAAGTTATAAATGTTTATTACGGTGATGTTGTTAGGGTTGTCTTATCTCACATTAAGGTTTAGCTACCATTGCTTTAAAAATATATATTTTTTATTTTAATCAAACCGTGTGTGAAAAGACTAGACTAAAGAACCACTTGCCAGCCTGTTACACTCTTAATGCACCTTGATTCCTTTGCATGTTCCCCAGTTTAACTACAAGGGAGTAAGGAATACTGTTAGAAAATAAAACCCTGCTACGGCATATGTTCTAAAGTCATTATAGGTATTAAAGTTATTATACCCTTTAAGAATAATTTATAAAAGAGTGATTTTTCTGAAATAAGACTATAATGTGCCCTAAGTCAATCAAAGTTACCTTTTAAACAACCACTTGAAGCCTGTAAATCTCAAGTGACATTGCAGCAGTCAATTACACGCAAACATTTGATCAAAGAATAACAATTCTTATTCTTTAAGAATAAAACAAAACAGAAACCCCACTAGCCTTTTTGAGTGTATTCAATTATCACTGTCTAGGTTACCCAACCACATCCCCCTACACCCTCCACTCCCTTCACCTTTCAATACACGTTATCCTGTCTGGGACACACCCACTCAGACACAGTAATTGAATTAACCCCCTCCTACTTCATCCCCTTCCCAGCAGGGGGCGCCAAACCCACCCCTCCACTCCCCCCTCCACACAGCAGGGGGTCAGACATGTCCGGGCATGCTTGGGCACGCCCCCTAATGATGACGTCACTAAAAACAAAATGGCGGATGCTAACACAATTAGCATGTTAGCATGTTGTTAGCTTAGCATTTAGCTACCGAAGTGCCCTTTACTACTACTCACGCAGAATCGACTGAATTATATTATGTGTGAAAGAAGGATATAGACCGTGAAAGAGTTATAGAAAGAGTGGGACAGACTGCACAGGATTGGTAACGTAAAGGAAAGATGTTTTGGGAGGGTAGTGGGTACCCTATCGCCTCCTAGGGCTTAAAGGAGAATTCCGGACATTTTAAGTGTTGTCTTTGATGTGTCGTTACTCACACTGGTTAACACTGGTTGCTTGTTTCTCTACCTGGCAACACCAAGTTGCCAGGTTCTGGAGAGAAACAAGCAACCAGTGTTAAATCGTTCGGCAGTAGCGCTAGCCTCTCAGGAACTTTCAGCGCATGTTTGACTATCATGAGACTCTACAATGAGTAGTAGTAGAGAAAAAAATAACTTTGCATGTTAGGGGGGGGTTGAAAAAATGACGACAGGGGAATCTCTGGAAAAAAAACAATGCCACTTTTTACGTCGGTAGGTGAGTAACGACACATCAAAGATAACACTTAAAATGTCCGGAATTCTCCTTTAAGCCAATGGCGTTAAAGTAGAGGACAGGGCTAATTCCCCCATGCAGCCAGCTGCTGAGGATTGAGTCTCCTGATGGACTAGTTTTACTCCATGTTCAGTGGCCTAATACCTTGAAATATCTTGAAAATATCTTGAAATATCCAAGTCATCTTTTGCTATAAGAAACATATATATGTGCCCTAATTAATAATACAATTTTTAAGCTTTCACTAATAAGGACAACACTAAAATATTAATTTGAATGCAATGAGTCACAGTGTTACAATTGCCCCCGTGACGGGGGCAGTTGTAACAGTGGTTGGGGGCAATTGTAACACTGTACAAATAAGTCATATTAATACACTTTATCTCAAATAAAAGCACATCACTAAGTAATATGTATTTTTTTAATAATTTAACAGTTTTACTTACGAATGTTTTATATATATAATTACAATTATTTTGTATTTTTCTTTGAATTATTTTATTTTTCAATTTAGTTTTTTCAAATGTCTATTTTTTATTTAAAATTATTTTTACTTTGAAATGTAGTGACATTTAGTGAAATATGTTCATTTACTAACATAAAAGTATGAAATCCCAGACAAAAAATCTGCTTGCATTGAAAACACATTGTTACAATTGACCCCGGTCACTTTGTTACAATTGCCCCCGATGGGGCAACCATGATAAAATCCCATATTCTATCTAGAAACACCTATACTAGCATAGGCTGCTGACGTTAATTTGTGACCAATAACATAGAGATACAATTCATCCAAGTTAAAATAAGCTGACATCTTATCTTTAGACAGCAGAAGGAACATACCGTACACTCAAAAATGTACATTTACACCTCAAAATCAGTTTTTTGTTGAAAACTTCTGCTGAGATGAAATGGTCATTCTATCCTTCCATAGGCAGAGAGAGGACCCTACTGAGCATGTGCACAAGAAGTCTCACCCCTCTAGCTTATTTCTAATTAGAGTTATTGAGTGTGTTACTTTTGCCCCCTGTTACTTTTGTCCCCGGTCTCCCTACACACCCAGTAAACATCCTCATTGTTAATTTAACGCATGGAATCAAATGGGACCCATAAGGGTACATTTGTGTGGTAAATTGTTGACTGAGTCATTTGTACACTCTCAGAGTTAAATGTTCAGTGTACGTACATCACTCACAGAAAGCAGGTGAGGGCCACTTTTTGGTGGGAGAGAGAGGTTTGAGGACAAGCAACACCCTGTGATTACAGCTTAATCCTGTCTGCCATATTATGTGCTGCTTCAAGAGTCATCATGACATAATACTCTGTGCCATATCATGTGCATCATGACAGCACAGACTGTAGATGATCTGCTGGGTCATGTGTTGGGTCATGTGGCTCTTATCTCTCTCTGTCCTCTAAAACTACATTTTTAACCACTCTTCCATTTTAATCACTCCCCCCTCTCTCTCTCTCTCTCTCTCTCTCTCTCTCTCTGTCTCCCTCTCCCTCTCCCTCTCCCTCTCTCTCTCTCTCTCTCTCTCTCTCTCTCTCTCTGTCTCTCTGGAGGCTGGCTGGGCTGGAAGAGAGGAGAGGAGCAGATCAGTGAGAGGATTAGTGCTGTCTGCAGTTTACTGATGGATTTGAGTGTCATCTCTACAGTTGTCCTGGTCTAATGGGGTGTAGTGCACCAGTTGAGATTAGATCAGCCAAAAAGCTCTCAGCTGACCCAAACGGCCCCTTTTCGATGAGTCATTTAGTGAAGTTCTCCTCAGGACGCTTATATATATATAAGTGTGTGTGCGTGCGTGCGTGCGTGCGTGCGTGCGTGCGTGCGTGCGTGCGTGCGTATATATATATATATATATATATATATATATATATATATATATATATATATATACACCAAAAGTAAAAGTACTTATTATGCGTTTCACAAGTTATCATAGGTCTAAAATGTATAAAATAATATTTTCTTTTCTTTTTTTCGTATTTTTTTTATCCCATGATTTTGTAACCCTTTTTTTCACCCGGTGCCAATTATCTATGTGATCCTGGGCGCTACACTCCCCCCACAGCCTAGGGAGGCCAGGGCCGAGCTCATGCCTCCTTCAGTGCATGAGAGCCAACTGACCTTCTTGTCACCTGACAGGGGAGAGTTTCCCCGGTTGGACGTAGCGCGTGGAAGGAACACGTTATTCCAACCAGTTCCCTTCTCCTCCATCAGGCGCCCTGGCTGTCATGGGGGAGGCGGTATAGCGACTAGGATTAACACTCCGTACTAAAAGATGCCGCCTCATACGGTAGTAGGCCTAATACGTGCAGTGGCAATTAACACCCTCCCCAACCGGTTTGCCTCTCCTGAACATGGGCCAATTATTTTCGTGTAGACGCTCGACAAAGCCGGAAGCACTACAGGGGATTTTGAACCCATAACCTCTGTAGTGGTGGGCAGGCACTTTACCACTGCGCCACCTGAGTGCAGTGGTTTTATCTTGAATTGGGATTGAGATTATGCCTTGGTATTTGAAAGAAAACCCAGAAGCAACATTTAACCTAAATCAAATCCCAATCTGAACGCTAATTCTCTCATTGATTATGTAACAATTGAATCAAAGGACTGTTAAACTCTGTGATAAGTGTTGGGTTTGATGGCGGGTGTGACTCTGTTTGTCAAAACAGCTCTTGTCACCATAACAGGTTTGAAGCTTCATCATGTTAGATTGTGTTCATTCCGACACCTCATCCCATAAGTCTTCCATTTCTTTTACACTCCACTAGAGAGCCTGAAACTGTGTGTGTGTGTGTGTGTGTGTGTGTGTGTGTGTGTGTGTGTGTGTGTGTGTGTGTGTGTGTGTGTGTGTGTGTGCGTGTGTGCGTGCGTGCGTGCGTGCGTGCGTGCGTGCGTGCGTGCGTGTGTGTGTGTGTGTGCGTATGTGCGTGCGTGTCTGCGTGCGTGTCTGCGTGCCAACGCCAAAGACACACAGGAACAGTCAATGAGAAGGGATGAACCAAACACAGGAGAAGACAGCCTCCTTCACGTCTCATTGACTTTGTTTTCTCTGGCTAATTTATCTTCTCTGCTTGTTGAACCCCCCCTGATCTCCCCTGTCCTCTCCCCTCCAAACACACATCCCATCCATCCTGTGCTGAATCAGTCGTTACGGACCCCGCCAGTCCAGCTCACACCTCACCATTTCAGCTGCAATGTTTCACCTGAAACATTCCATTGAGGCATGTTTCAGTTGCTGTATGTTTACTGTAACACCAGTATCGCTCTTATGGACTGAGTTACGTAACCGAGCTGCAAGAAATAAAGAGTGGTGGCCTTTCTTTCATCAACACCAGACCAAATTTAAATGACCATTAAAATGATTCATTAGTAAAGCGAGTAAAACCCAAGAGGGGAGGACATGCTGTTGTACAGGTAGCTCTGCCCCCCCCGCCCCCCCCGCGCTGGTGAAAGAAGAGCTCATTTTAATAGTTTGGAACCATTAGCCAGTTGTATGTAGCGATAAACCCACTGAGAGGAACAGTAAGGTCCCATTCATCACATGAATGCAGGAAAAGCTCCCACTTGATGAAGCTATTGTCATGTACAGTATAAGTGCCCCGCTCGGACTTGAACTCCCAGACAGAGTTTTACATTGCTGACGGCCTAATTGTATGGATTGGCTGCAGTGAAGCAGAGCCTATCTGCTCTGATTGGCTACAGTGAAGCAGAGCCTATCAGCTCTGGGGAGAAATTAGTTGTGGTGCAGAGGAGGACAGGAAGAGAGAGAGGTTGCAGTCAACTCCCATTGCTGTGAATTGATGGTTGCTGCTGTGTGTGTGCGTGCGTGCGTGCGTGCGTGCGTGTCTGTGTGCTCTGTTGCATTTAAAGCTACAGTAACAGCTGCAGTGTTTACTCCCAGCAGTCACTAACTTGTGTTAGTGACTACTGTCTTGCCATTGAAATGAATGTATTACAGTCCTTAAAACTACCTTCTATCCAGTCCATCCATCTAGTTCTCATGTGTTTGCACATTACCGTGTTTGCTTGTGCTTTGGAGTTGAGGATGATGTGCATTTACATTAAAAAAATGCATGAAAATAATAATTCAATGTCTGGGATGCTCTGCTGCAACTGCTACCTCTGTCACCTGACTCAGGATAAGTGGAGGAAGATGGATGGATGGATGAAAATAACAGTCTATACCGCATGCATAATTATGATTCATTTTCCAACTGGCTGCTAATAATTCCATTGCCATCCATCATTGTTACTAACATGCCTTATATCAAATAATTTAAGAGTTTTTGTATTAGCCTGTAATGTTTCACCCATCCTGAACCCTGTTCAGCAGGGCATGAATGTGTCAAATCAATTAGTAGAAAAGAGGATGAAACTTAATACTTTGCTCAAACAAAGGCTTTCAGGTTTCAGGAAGAGACAATTACAATGTAGAAAGTTATTAGGATGCCGTTGAAAATGATATATTTGTTTATATGTATGCAAGTCATGTCCAATAAAGCATAAATGATAGATAATCAATCCAGTAATAACTACATTTAATCAAAACAGTTTGGCAATGGTTTACAAGATTCAAACTCCTGGATTCAAATCATTGAGTGTTGATTGTGTTGACAGGTGTTGGACCCCTGATGAAACTATTCCACACAATTCATGACAGATGCTCCATGTTGTCGTGGCAACACCCTCCCTGTTGACACAACCAGAGACAATCATCTGGGTTGGGTGTCAAACAGAAGCTGTCACGTCAAGTCAGACATTCTGCATCAACTATTAACCAGAATCAACATGAACTAGAAACAAATTTCCTACGAAAATTTAAGTGTGCCTGCGTTGGCTGAGGAGTTGGCTGAGCGGCTTTGCCTATATGAGCATTTTTGTTCGTAGACCCCCAGTTAGGGGGGGTAGGCAAAATTTCGGAGCGTTTCGGGCAATTTTTTTAAACATGGGTTTGGATGGGGGCCAACAAAGGGGGCGTGGCTACGTTGTTTCGCCTATGACGTCGCCGTGGTAATGCGAAACGGCGAAAAAAGTAATGCGGTAAGTGGGCCGGTCGTTCCGCACGTTTTGATGTATACATTGGCGGTGCCGTGTCAACCGTGTGGGAGGAGTAGCATTTGGGGCGCCGCCCGCGGCCAAAAAAGGCGTGTTTTCGCAGTTTTTTAAGAATAACGTCACAATGGTAATGCGTAGCGGAAAAACACTTCCGAGCACACTATTCCCGGCCAATCCGCACATTTTGACGTATAGTTTGCGAGGTTAGTGTAAACGGTGCTGCAGTTACGGACGGACGAACTTTCAAACTTGGGCGGATTTCAAGTTCACACTAGAAACAAATTTCCTACGAAAATTTAAGTGTGCCTGCGTTGGCTGAGGAGTTGGCTGAGGGGCTTTGTTGCCGTGGTAGCGAAAAAAGTAATAGCCTGGTCGGCCCGGTCGTTGCGCATGTTTTGATGTATACATTGGCAGGGGCGTGTCAACCGTGTGGGAGGAGTAGCATTTTGATCCCTCCGGGCGGCCAAAAAAGTCAAGAAAAAACCAGCAAAATAATGATTATAAAATCAATAAAAAATAAACCAAAACTCAATAAAGGAAAATTCAAAAAACGAAAAATTTAAGGTAAAAATGGGCATCTAAAACAATGTTTGAAAAAAATCTAAGAATTTATTTTAATATATAAACAATTACTCAAATGGTTTCAAGTGCTTGTTTCACCCACTTCTGAAGGTCTGAAGCAAAAACTAACCATTATACATTTGTTTGCAGACCCCTATTTAGGGGGGGTAGGCGAAGTTTCGGAGCATTTCGGGCACTTTTCAAAACCGGAAGTGATAAATCCACTTCCTGTTGTGACGCATGTGTTCGCAGACCCCCATTTAGGGGGGGTAGGCAAAGTTTCGGAGCATTTTGGGCACTTTTCAAACTGGAAGTGAAGAGGTCCAAGTCCCGGTTGGACCATTGAGCTGCATACCCCTCAGAGAGTGTTTTGGTGTAAAAATAAAAAAATCGAAAAAAAAAAGTTTGGGAAAAAAAAGTGAAGAAAAAAAAAAAAAAAAAAAACGGAAAAAATAAAGTTCGGGAAAAAAAAAGTTCGGAAAAAAAAAAGTTCGGAAAAAAAAAATGTTGAAAAAAAATAAATATGGTCCACCCAAAAATATGTCCACCCATCAACCTGCACTCTTAATCGGATCTGTAACCGTTAACATGGGTTTGAATGGGGGACTGTAAGGGGGCGTGGCTACGTGGGTGGGGGCGTGGCTACGTGGTTGGGGGTCCCCGGACCCCCAACACCCAAACTCATTGATAAGCAGTTGGCCATGTGGCCGATGAGAGGAGAAGAGATCGTGGTCCATTTCAATGTAAAAGGTGCATTACATCATCATCCTAGATGAGGATGATGATGATGAAGGGTAGGTTTGTAGAAAAAGTCTGAATTTTGGACTGAAAAGGGGGCGTGGCTACGTTGTTTTGCCTATAACGTCGCCGTGGTAACGCGAAACGGTGAGAAAAGTAATGCGGTAAGTGGCCCGGTCGTCCCGCACGTTTTGATGTATACATTGACACTAACGAGTAAACCGTGTGGGAGGAGTAGCGTTTTGCGCGGTACGTGCGGCCAAAAGGGGCGGGGTTTAGCAGTTTTTCGCTAATAACGTCGCAATGGTAACGCGTATCGGAAATTCACTTCCGAGCACATCATTCCCGAACTGGCCGCACGTTTTGATGTAGTTATTGTTGCGGTAGTGTAAATCGTGCGGCCCGTACGGACGGACGAAGTTTTGTGGCGACATGGATACCTGGATTAATAAGTATGGCGGAATGCAACAAGTGTGCCACTGCCATTGCATGGCAGGCACACTTAACTAGAAACAAATTTCCTACGAAAATTTAAGTGTGCCTGCGTTGGCTGAGGAGTTGGCTGAGCGGCTTTGCCTATATGAGCATTTTTGTTCGTAGACCCCCAGTTAGGGGGGGTAGGCAAAATTTCGGAGCGTTTCGGGCAATTTTTTTAAACATGGGTTTGGATGGGGGCCAACAAAGGGGGCGTGGCTACGTTGTTTCGCCTATGACGTCGCCGTGGTAATGCGAAACGGCGAAAAAAGTAATGCGGTAAGTGGGCCGGTCGTTCCGCACGTTTTGATGTATACATTGGCGGTGCCGTGTCAACCGTGTGGGAGGAGTAGCATTTGGGGCACCGCCCGCGGCCAAAAAAGGCGTGTTTTCGCAGTTTTTTAAGAATAACGTCACAATGGTAATGCGTAGCGGAAAAACACTTCCGAGCACACTATTCCCGGCCAATCCGCACATTTTGACGTATAGTTTGCGAGGTTAGTGTAAACGGTGCTGCAGTTACGGACGGACGAACTTTCAAACTTGGGCGGATTTCAAGTTCACACTAGAAACAAATTTCCTACGAAAATTTAAGTGTGCCTGCGTTGGCTGAGGAGTTGGCTGAGCGGCTTTGCCTATATGAGCATTTTTGTTCGTAGACCCCCAGTTAGGGGGGGTAGGCAAAATTTCGGAGCGTTTCGGGCAATTTTTTTAAACATGGGTTTGGATGGGGGCCAACAAAGGGGGCGTGGCTACGTTGTTTCGCCTATGACGTCGCCGTGGTAATGCGAAACGGCGAAAAAAGTAATGCGGTAAGTGGGCCGGTCGTTCCGCACGTTTTGATGTATACATTGGCGGTGCCGTGTCAACCGTGTGGGAGGAGTAGCATTTGGGGCACCGCCCGCGGCCAAAAAAGGCGTGTTTTCGCAGTTTTTTAAGAATAACGTCACAATGGTAATGCGTAGCGGAAAAACACTTCCGAGCACACTATTCCCGGCCAATCCGCACATTTTGACGTATAGTTTGCGAGGTTAGTGTAAACGGTGCTGCAGTTACGGACGGACGAACTTTCAAACTTGGGCGGATTTCAAGTTCACACTAGAAACAAATTTCCTACGAAAATTTAAGTGTGCCTGCGTTGGCTGAGGAGTTGGCTGAGGGGCTTTGTTGCCGTGGTAGCGAAAAAAGTAATAGCCTGGTCGGCCCGGTCGTTGCGCACGTTTTGATGTATACATTGGCAGGGGCGTGTCAACCGTGTGGGAGGAGTAGCATTTTGATCCCCCCGGGCGGCCAAAAAAGTCAAGAAAAAACCAGCAAAATAATGATTATAAAATCAATAAAAAATAAACCGAAACTCAGAAAAGGAAAATTAAAAAAAGGAAAAATTTAAGGTAAAAATGGGCATCTAAAACAATGTTTGAAAAAAATCTAATAATTTATTTTAATATATAAACAATTACTCAAATGGTTTCAAGTGCTTGTTTCACCCACTTCTGAAGGTCTGACGCAAATACTGACCATTATACATTTGTTTGCAGACCCCCATTTAGGGGGGGTAGGCGAAGTTTCGGAGCATTTCGGGCACTTTTCAAAACCGGAAGTGATAAATCCACTTCCTGTTGTGACGCATGTGTTCGCAGACCCCTATTTAGGGGGGGTAGGCGAAGTTTCGGAGCATTTTGGGCACTTTTCAAACTGGAAGTGAAGAGGTCCAAGTCCCGGTTGGACCATTGAGCTGCATACCCCTCAGAGAGTGTTTTGGTGTTAAAAAAAAAAAATTGAAAAAAAAAAGTTTGGGAAAAAAAAAGTGAAGAAAAAAAAAAGTTCGGAAAAAAAAATGTTGAAAAAAAAAAAAATATGGTCCACCCAAAAATATGTCCACCCATCAACCTGCACTCTTAACCGGATCTGTAACCGTTAACATGGGTTTGAATGGGGGACTGTAAGGGGGCGTGGCTACGTGGGTGGGGGCGTGGCTACGTGGGTGGGGGTCCCCGGACCCCCAACACCCAAACTCATTGATAAGCAGTTGGCCATGTGGCCGATGAGAGGAGAAGAGATCGTGGTCCATTTCAATGTAAAAGGTTGATTACATCATCATCCTAGATGAGGATGATGATGATGAAGGGTAGGTTTGTAGAGAAAGTGTGAATTTTGGACTGAAAAGGGGGCGTGGCTACGTTGTTTCGCCTATAACGTCGCCGTGGTAACGTGAAACGGTGAGAAAAGTAATGCGGTAAGTGGGACGGTCGTCCCGCACGTTTTGATGTATACATTGACACTAACGAGTAAACCGTGTGGGAGGAGTAGCGTTTTGCGCGGTACGTGCGGCCAAAAGGGGCGGAGTTTCGCAGTTTTTGGCTAATAACGTCGCCATGGTAACGCGTATCGGAAATTCACTTCCGAGCACACGATTCCCGACGTGGCCGCACGTTTTGATGTATTTATTGTTGCGGTAGTGCAAACCGTGCGGCCTGTACGGACGGACGAACTTTTCATGCGTGATAGAAACATGAATTAATAAATATGGCGGAATGCAACAAGTGTGCCACTGCCATTGCATGGCAGGCACACTTAACTAGAAACAAATTTCCTACGAAAATTTAAGTGTGCCTGCGTTGGCTGAGGGTTTGGCCTATAACTTTGCCGTGGTACCACGAAACGGTGAAAAAAGTAATAGCCCGGTTGGCCCGGTCGTTGCGCACGTTTTGATGTATACATTGGCGGGGCCGTGTCAACCCTGTGGGAGGAGTAGCATTTTGGTCCCCTTGGGCGGCCAAAAAAGTCAAGAAAAAAACAGCAAAATAATGATTATAAAATCAATAAAAAATAAACCGAAACTCAGAAAAGGAAAATTAAAAAGACGAAAAATTTAAGGTAAAAATGGGCATCTAAAACAATGTTTGAAAGAAATCTAATATATATTTTTAATATATAATTATATAATATTAATATTGTGTAATTGTATAATATTAATATTTTAACAACTTTTAATACACACAATGAAGTATATGTCTAGTACAAACCAGTTTGTATGAGCTCTGTAAAAGATGTTCCTATTCTTTCAATGTATATTCATATTGATGCTGCAGTATGTTTGTTGTCCGTTGGTCACACAGTTCATGGAGACAGAGACAATTGTTTAAGGTTAGCCCTTTTTAGATGGCATATTTATTAAAAATAAAAGATACAGCAATGTTATTTTCAGAATGCAATATATATGTCAATGAAAAGTATAAGCTTGTTGTCGGATCAGGTTCAGTTCCACAGCAGCCTTAAGGAGCGCGCTCAGCCACCGGGTCATGTCAGAGAAGGTAGAAAGAATTCCAGCCCCCCAACGACGTGCAAGCTCGTTTATACTTTGCCCAATCGAGGGGTTTGACCATAATGTCTGGTTTCACAATACTGAAATAACTTCATGAGCATGTAGCTAGACATATTAGAGTTTTGATACAATGTATTATATTTATTCTAGCTTAGCGTGGTTTCGATCAATTATGCTGCCATCTTGTGGCCTAAAGTGTTATTGCAAGAATCATAAGTAAAGCTGGATCTGTTAACCTATATCAGGCCAGGCCAGGCCAACAGATCAGAACATAACAGATCACATTAATATCCAAGATCCTTTTCCCATTTCTGTTGATGCTGTTCAAAGTTATGACTCATTCCACACAATCATAGCGGTAAAAAAAGAAAGAAAGAATACTCGGTGGCAAAGAGAGAAGGTATCAAACAATGCAAGACAAACATATAGTTTTAAATGTGTATCAGAGATTAAAATAAGCACAAACAGCATAATGGATGGTTAAAGCTTAGAGATCTGATACCCGATAAGAAAAGGTAGGAAATGCTACTAAGCTGAACTATATATATGTCAAACTGTTTGCACACATGTTGTGATGAGAGATTGCTGTTCATTTAATTTGCACTTTAGCTTGAAGGTCACAAGTGTCCAGCTTGAAACAGAAGATGAAGTCATCATAACACAGCAGCAAGACCAAATCTTAGGCTATCCACGGAGTTGACTGTTGACTGTGTGTGTATACATATATATATAAATAAAAAACAACAATATCACCAACATACAGACAGTACTTAGAAGCTTTAAATGAGCTGAAATGCAACTCCATCTTTCACTGTATATTGTTGCTTAAAACGAGCTGAAAATGCAACTCCATTTTTCACTGTATATTGTTGCTTAAAGGCCTGGCTTGGTTTAAAGCCCACTCACCACGACAAGGTGCAGGCCGGGAGTGGGGGGGATGGGGGTGGGGTGGGGGGGGGGGGTAGGGGGGGGGCGGGGGGGGGGGCAGGACGAGTGGGAACACAGGACAAGACAAACTCTGACGAGACAACATATCGACAACATATCACATGTAACAAGAAGGTCAGGTGTGTGTGTGGGGGGGGGCAGGACGAGTGGGAACACAGGACAAGACAAACTCTGACGAGACAACATATCGACAACATATCACATGTAACAAGCATGTCAGTTGTGTAATGGGTGACCACCCGTCCCTCATCTTGCAAGACAGTCCTTACAATCTCTTACGGAGGCACGACGGGATTCGCGGGGGGGGGGGGGGGGGGGGGGAACCACAAGACAGGACCTGCAATAACCCCACGTTTTATGAACAATTTAACACTCTCTGTGTCTCCCTGTGAACAAGTTAACACTCTCTCTGTCTTTCTGTGAACAAGTTAACACTCTCTCTGTCTCTGTGAACAAGTTAATACTCTCTCTGTCTCTGTTAACAAGTTAACACTCTCTGTGAACAAGTTAATACTCTCTGTCTCTCTGTGAACAAGTTAACACTGTCTCTGTGAACAAGTTAACACTCTGTCTCTCTGTGAACAAGTTAATACTCTCTGTCTCTCTGTGAACAAGTTAACACTCTGTCTCTCTGTGAACAAGTTAACACTCTCTGTCTCTGTGAACAAGTTAATACTCTCTGTCTCTCTGTGAACAAGTTAACACTCTCTCTGTGTCTCTGTGAACAAGTTAACACTCTCTGTGTCTCTGTGAACAAGTTAACACTCTGTCTCTGTGAACAAGTTAACACTCTCTGTATCTCTGTGAACAAGTTAACACTCTCTGTATCTCTGTGAACAAGTTAATACTCTGTCTCTCTGTGAACAAGTTAACACTCTGTCTTTCTGTGAACAAGTTAACACTCTCTCTGTCTCTGTTAACAAGTTAACACTCTCTGTCTCTCTGTGAACAAGTTAATACTCTCTGTCTCTCTGTGAACAAGTTAACTGTCTCTGTGAACAAGTTAATACTCTGTCTCTCTGTGAACAAGTTAACACTCTCTCTGTGTCTCTGTGAACAAGTTAACACTCTGTGTCTATGTGAACAAGTTAACACTCTCTGTATCTCTGTGAACAAGTTAACACTCTCTGTCTCTCTGTGAACAAGTTAATACTCTGTCTATCTGTGAACAAGTTAACACTCTCTCTGTCTCTCTGTGAACAAGTTAACACTCTGTGTCTCTGTGAACAAGTTAACACTCTCTGTCTCTGTGAACAAGTTAATACTCTCTGTCTCTCTGTGAACAAGTTAACACTCTCTCTGTGTCTCTGTGAACAAGTTAACACTCTCTGTGTCTCTGTGAACAAGTTAACACTCTGTCTCTGTGAACAAGTTAACACTCTCTGTATCTCTGTGAACAAGTTAACACTCTCTGTCTCTCTGTGAACAAGTTAATACTCTGTCTCTCTGTGAACAAGTTAACACTCTGTCTCTCTGAACAAGTTAACACTGTCTCTGTGAACAAGTTAACACTCTCTCTGTCTCTGTTAATAAGTTAACACTCTCTGTCTCTCTGTGAACAAGTTAATACTCTCTGTCTTTCTGTGAACAAGTTAACACTCTCTGTCTCTGTGAACAAGTTAATACTCTGTCTCTCTGTGAACAAGTTAACACTCTCTCTGTGTCTCTGTGAACAAGTTAACACTCTGTGAACAAGTTAACACTCTGTCTCTGTGAACAAGTTAACACTCTCTGTATCTCTGTGAACAAGTTAACACTCTGTCTCTCTGTGAACAAGTTAACACTGTCTCTGTGAACAAGTTAACACTCTGTCTCTGTCTCTGTTAACAAGTTAACACTCTGTCTCTCTGTGAACAAGTTAATACTCTGTCTCTGTGAACAAGTTAACACTCTCTGTCTCTGTGAACAAGTTAATACTCTCTGTCTCTCTGTGAACAAGTTAACACTCTCTCTGTGTCTCTGTGAACAAGTTAACACTCTCTGTGTCACTGTGAACAAGTTAACACTCTGTCTCTGTGAACAAGTTAACACTCTGTGTTATGTTAAAGTCCCGCAGAACGGTTTAACCTGTCCCTCAAAGGGCCTGTTTGGAGGTGGTCACCCTAGCTGTGTGTGTGTGTGTGTGTGTGTGTGGGGGGGGGGGGGCACAGGACAAGAACACATGAAACATATAACAAATTGGGAGTTTTTAGCTGTCCGGCTGCAGGGGGACTGGCTGCAGAGTGTCTGGCTGACTGGCATGCTGGAGAGTTGCGGACCGGAGAGTTGGCTGCAGGGGGACTGGCTGCAGAGTGTCTGGCTGACTGGCCAGCCGGAGAGCTGCAGGGGGACTGGCTGCAGAGTGTCTGTCTGTCTGGCTGACTGGCCAGCTGGAGGAGGCCCAGGTGGATTGGACTGCTTGGGCTGCGTACGAGAGGCATGGCTGAACACCTTTGCGCTGCACATCACTCGCTACTTGCTGCTGCCGAAGTCAACACACAGTATACCGCATCGTGATAACTGTGGTAAGTGTGCAGTACACCTGACTGAAGGCAACACCCTGGTTGTGATATGTAGATGTGATCAATGAGGGTATTCAGCCTGGTTGTTCCAGTGGAGATAAGCTGGCTGTAGCCTTTGGACTGAAACACCCCCATAACGCTTTGGTGTTCCTTCTTGACTCTGTCCTTTTCCTTCTCGGTCAGCTTCTCGGTCAGGTCCTCATTGAAGTCTCCACAGACGACAATAGGCTGACAGTTCCTCAAGGCTAAGGAGTCCAAGAAGCGTCCAAGGTTGTCACAAAAGTCGCTCACTTTGTGTTTTGGGTGTCTGTACACAGTGGCTATAAGCGCTTGGACTGGAGCCTCAACTCTGACGACTGCATACTCCAGACCGGTGACATTTTGAACGAACCTCCGGGCATCTGCTTGAAGACTACTTCTGTAGTACACCGCAACTCCACCTTCCTTCTTTGCAGCAATGTCCTCAGTGTTGGTGTGGGACACGTGTTTGTTGCATGCAAACAAATGGTATCCCTCCAACTCGACGGCTGAGGGAACGGCGGATCCAGACAAATGGGTTTCCGTCACACACAGCACATCGGCATGTCTGAATTCGTGGTGGGCTTTCATGTCCAGAATGTGCGACATCAGTCCTTCTGTGTTGTGATGGACGATGGTCAACGTCGGACCGATGTTGTCTGCTGACTTGACAAAGTGCAACAGCGGTCTCGTCATTTGGAACGAAGCCCGATTCATGCGCTCCATTGCCATCGTGGTGTCTGGATTGGCGTAAATCTTCTTTTCGTCAAAGTCTGTAATTCTGAGCCCTTGAAGGGAGGTTGTTCGGCTCAGGGCGACATAGGCCATTCCGGGTTGAAAGATGTGCATCAGAGACACCACTGCAGAATCCATAGTCATGCCTTGGACTTTGTGGGCTGTACACCCAAAGGCCAGTCTGATGGGGAACTGCCGCCGGAACACTGACTTTTTGCCTGCAAGTCCATCCTCAGACCTTTCAATGTACACCAGGTCATCGGTTGGCCCTTGAATCTTCCTGCGGAAATTCTGACCTGCCGTGGGATTATCCAACTTGAGCCCAAGCAAATCCACGACCGTCGGTCCGTTTGCAGTGGAGGTAACAATGTTGGCAATTGTTCCAAAGGTTCCGTTTACAATCCCATCTTCGACATCCAGATTCCTGATGACCATGACCCGCGCTCCTTGAGCAGCTTGGATGCTTGCCGGCAACTCCCTTGTCTTGCCGCTGAAAGCACTGGGCAGTGGTATCTCCATTCCTGTGCTGTTGTCCTTCCAACAATCTTGCGCTAGAATGGTGTGAATCTGCGTGCCGAGCTCAGCTATAGCCGCAGCATTGTGGCCATCGACCTCCTTGTTTGTGGCAAAGATATGAAGGACATCGTACGGGCAGTCTTTCCTTTCAACGACAGCTTGTGCGAGCAGAGCCCTGTCGTGGGCACTCAGACGATCCTTCTTTACCTTTACTCTCAGCCTGTTCAAGAGTTGGGCAAAAACAAGATCGTCTTTCTGACGCATGATCTCAGTGAGGTCGACCATCTGAAAATCTGTCCAGACACCTGGCAGAGCCTCGTCGACGTGGCAGAGCGCTTTGCCTCTACCGACGGGTGGCAGCTGGTAGAAGTCTCCAACTGCGAGGACAGACATCCCACCAAATGGTTTCCGGTTGCCTTTGATTTGACGTAACCTCAAGTCGACGTAGTTGAAGATCTCGTTGGAGACCATGGATATCTCATCGATGATCAAGATCTCGGCGTGGAACAGTACTGCTCGCATGTCATCCAGTGCATTTCCTAGTGAGACATACTTGTCCGTGAGGTTTCTGCACGGTAGCTTCAGCAGGTTGTGCAGGGTTTTTCCAGAGATGTTGAAAGCTGCAGTTCCGGTAAAGGCTGACAGCAGCACAGTCGGCTGGACCATGTCTGCTTGGTCGCGGAAACTGGGAAGTCGGCGCAGAATCTTGGTAGCCTCCTGATGTATGCACTTGATGACATGGGATTTGCCACAGCCGGCACCCCCAGAGATGAAATAAAAGAAGGGCTCAGGGTCGTGGTCCCAGACGCGTTTGTAACACCATTGACGCACGGTGTAGAAAACGGACGCTTGCATTTCGTTGAGGCTACGGTACATCCTCCTGACATAGTCCGGGCTCAATTGGGGAGCGTCGATCCCTGGCATCGCTCTGCTGCTGTTGGCCTGGACTTGGTATTCCGGAACCTCGTCTCGCTCTCGTGGGTCGTCGAGATCGCTGGCTTTTCGCTGGCTGATGCACTCCAAACGATCGACTTCCACCTCTGGTGCAAAAGTGTTCCACGCATGGACGACTGGTCCTAGACGTCGAACCCTTTCCAGTGCCTCTTCCATATTTATCCCCCGCCCTTCAAATAACTCTCTGTTCTCTTCGACAATCGATTTCACCGGCCAGCCGAGGCACCCTGTGTTGGTACGACGCACTGTAGCATTGTTGTAGAACTGCTCATAAGTCGGATAGGTCGCGTTTCTCAGCTGGGTCCTCTCTGTGTCCTCTCTGTCCACTCTGTGCGGAAAGTACAGTTTCAGCATGCTTCTGAAGTACTTTTCCCTGTTTTTCAGCTCAGAGAATCGGGTGAAACGAATGACTGCGAATTTCTCGTCGTCAACTCTTTTCTTAATGAACCCCATGTCGTTCTTCAGGGCAAATGCGTTTGGATTGTCTGTTGGTAGGCTGGGAACCCTCCTGTATTCCGAAGCAAACTGAGCCAGACACATGGCATCGAAGTCAGTCCCGTCAGGTCTGTTCAAGTACTGTTCAGGTAATCCTGACATCCACACATCTTCTGCGTCTGGGTCCATTTGCTTCAGTCTAGCCATGGGGAGACTCATTCTCATACCATCCTCTTGGGTCTGTATGAAAATGACTTTACGCGTGCACTTTTTAAGCGGGAGACTGCATACCCGGGCCACAGACTCCTGAGCGCTGACCTCTCTGTGCTGAACGTACGCGTGCATGATGTGCTTCATTTCATCCCGTTCTTTGGCGTTCGGTTCTGATCTGCGCACTTCTTCAACGACTGCCTTGAGGTGCTCGGACATCTCGTGTTCCGGTTTTGCCACGTACGCCATCATGTACTGGGCACAACTGAATTCATCGAGTACGAATTGGATGTCCATGTTGGCGTCCCACACTCGCAACAGATCGGGATTGTAGTTATTTACCCAGCAGTCATCAGGATGACGCTGCGGGTGAATGACAGGCACGGTGCTAAGGTCGTCGACATACTCGCGGTATTCGTCCTTTGTCAGTTTGCATTTCTCCAGGAGTTCTGCCAAGTCTTTGAATGAGGCTTTGGGGTCATTGAGCATGTCTCTCAGTGGTGCCAGCTTTTCTTTAGCCTCCGTTTGTTTCTTGGTCTCTTTCCAGGCCTTTCGCCTTTTGCATTTGCCTTTGCCTTGTTGTTTCTGGCCATCACCGCCTTCGCCTTTGCCTTGTTCTTTCTGGCCATCAGCAACTTGATCTTTTTGGCCATCGTCGTCGTCGTGGTCATCTAGAGACAGAGGTGGTGGCTCGGTGATGATGGTTTCGTCCATGGGCAGTTTAGGGAACCCAAATCGGCAAGCTACATTCCCTTTCTTGCAGGATCGGGAGTGGTTGCGGCTGTGCATTTGAACTTCAGACACAATCTTGTGGAGCTCGGGGTCTGTGATCTGGTTAGGCATCCTGCAACAAACGTATTTGTCTATGAACTTGATAACAGCGGCGGTATCATCAGGGTCTGGCCCGTCTTCGTTCCACACCATCATATGAATGTGTGGGCTTCCCCTTGCCTAGAATCAGAATCAGAATCAGGTTTAGTGTCACATCATGGGTTTACAAGGTAAAAAAGAGGGTGAATTTTTTTTTTTTTTTTTTTTGTTTTTAATTTTTTTTTTTTTTTTTGACCCAAAGACCAAGGAGATATGATTTATAGAAGATCTAGACTCCTATCCACTTCCTTGTTAACTTAAAAACTCTGTATCTCGGCTCCTGAGTACTTTTTTTTTTACAATGAAAAAGTCTGGCACTGGCTAAACAAATATGAAAATACCTCTGGCAGTTAATGGGTTAATTTCCATAGAAAGAAGAGTGGGGAGAGAGAAGAAGAAGAGGGGTGGGGGGCAAGTGGGAAGGAGATCAAACAAGAGAACAATAGAAGGCCAAACAAGTTATCTACATATTTACAAAGTACCTGAGAATTAAAAAATTACCTGGAACTCAACACGGTAGAAGTAGTCCACCACTTGACCGACTGGGTGGGACCCTCCCGTGATCATTGCGATGGCCCCGTCCACTCTCTTTTCAAACATGCGCATCAGAGTGACAGGGTTGCTCCGGAGAATGGTGCATTTCGCCATCCAGTCGAGCTCTGAATAGTCCCCTTGTTCACCTTGTTGCGCTTTTATGGCCTGAATGACTTCTGGCCATCTCATCTCGGCGGCACTCAACGTGATGAACCAAGTGGGCTTGCCGAGCTGTCTGCACATAGCGTAAAGATCTTTCAGTGCTTTGTCCCAGTACGCCGGAGTGCCTCTAAGGGGCTGCATGAAGCGTGTCGCCTCCTTGTTTTGGATGAGTTTGTCTAGCTCTTCTTTATCCTGAAGCATTTTGTTTGACAGTTCCCTTCCGTCCCTGGTACGTTTTTTGCCTTTCCGTGACTGGATGGACATGCTGCCGGTAGCCGTGACCGTTTCTGTCACAAACTGCGAGAAGAAGAGGTAGGATTGGTCGGTGGCAAAGCGGGTATCAACAGAGAGGAGCCTCGCGTTGAAGTACCTACTCGGGGTCAATTTGACTTCTCTGAGCTCATCGAAGGTATTTTCACCGGTTGAGAACTGCACGGGATAGGCCATGCTTTCTAGCTTGGGGACGGTGAAAACACCCACAGGTCTGTTTCCTTGGGCTGGAGCGATGCTGAATATTCCCTCACCGTACGAGAGAATTTCCTGAGCTATGTCAGGAGGCTGCATGCAAGTGTCAAAGGTCAGACCGGGTCTAAGTTCCTCCTTTTCGCCGACCTGCTGTTCCTCGGTTGCGTTTTCGACGACCTGCTGTTCATCGGTTGTGTCGGCAGCGGTTTCCTCTTGCGCATCTCCTTCGTCGACCGGCTGCTCATCTTGGAGACGGTCAAACGTAGCGCTTTCATTTATGACTATGTCACGGTATTCCGGATGAGTGTCTTTGAGTATCCTCAGTGCCGCCAGCACATTTGTCATGTTCACCGTGTAGAAGTGCTGGTATCCCTTGAACTTGAGGTTTCGCTTCAGCTTTACATGCAGCAGCTGGTCTTCAGAGCTGGACCTCGGGAGAGCATTTACTATGGCTTCCACTTCCGATGGTACGCAGACAACTGCACCGTGCACTGCCCTTTGCCGTCCTTTAGGCAACGAAAGGATTTTAGCGAAGGGTAGGTACTTTGCGATAATCTGCCTTTCCAGCACATTCAACAAGTGCAGCTCTAGGGGAATGGGTGCTGGGTCCAGCTTATTAGCAGCTGCTATGGGTGGCATTCTTCCTTTAAACAGGTGCTCGTGACAGCTGGCACAGATGTACTCCTTTTTCCTCTCTTCTGCAACGTTACATGGGGCTGAGCATTTGCTGTCGCAGACGTGCACATACTTGGCTGTCAAGCAAGCAGTTACCAGGCGAATGTTTCTCTGATAATTGTCCCTGTTGCACTTTGTGACCTGACCGGAGAACAAAGCTCTGTGGCACACCGTACAGACATATGTTGGCCCACATCGAATCCTTTCACGGAATGCAGCCGTGGCAGCTTCCACGACAGCTTCCATTGCATTTCGCAAATGGCAGGTTACAGTGTGTATGGCTCTCCTCTTTATTCCCATGGCACACTGCAACTTGTGACGGATACGGAGTACAACATCTGCTTCGAGTCTCTCCTTCTTGAGCTTGGAGCATCGTTGTATATGCCGCCGCCTGAATTCTGCGTTTTTATGATATTGTTCATGCTGGTAGCTTTTCTGCCTAGTCTGAAAAGCAACATCAGTCCTCCATCTCGTGTTCTGCTTCATTTGGCGCGTTTCCCGAAAAGCAGCATCAGTCCATCTCTTCTTGTCCAACTGTTTCATGAAGGTTCTTAGTCTTTCCCGAAAGGCAGCATCAGTGCTCAATCTCTTCTTCTGCAACTGTTTCATGATGGTTCCTCGTCTTTCTCGAAAGGCAGCATCAGTGCTCCATCTCTTCTTATCATACTGTCTCATGAAGGTTCTTTGTCTTTCTCGAAGAGCAGCGTCAGTGCTCCATCTCTTCTTCTTTGCCTTTAGTTTTTTCAGCCGGACTTCTGGAATTTCATTTCTCAGTTTATGATACAGAGCAGGATCGGAGGTTCTCAGGCCCTTTTTTGCAGGTGGTACATTTTGGTCATTGTGCTCACGTTGTTTCTGCAAAAGTTTCCGCTTGTTCTTTTGTCGCCTGTCTTTATTTAGCTTGGAAAGAGTAGGTACTGCTGGTGTCTCACTGGAGCGATGGTCGAGTTCGGAAAGATTATGAGTAGGTACAGCTGGTGTGTCACTGGAGCCATGGTCAAGTTCGGAAGGATATGTTGGTACTGCTGGTGTCTCACTGGAGCCATGGTCAATTTCGAAGGCAACAGGCATGAGCTCATACGTGGCACCAGGAGGACGACCTTTCAGGATCTGGCGCAAGTGGGAGGCCAGATCACTCAGGGCACCGAAAGTCAACATAATAGCTTTTCCTCCAGCTTCTGACACACGACCCGTTACAGATCTTGAGTGGGAGTCAAACAAGCCATAGCGTCCAGATTTGTCGCGGAACACTGCAAAGCACTCAGGAGATACCATCAATAAAGCGTGGGTGACATCATCTGACAGGCACTCCAGTTGTTTGGCAAGGGACAAATTGTTTCTTATAGTTTCTCCCAGGGGACCAACTCTCAGGTCTGACATGTTCAGGCATACGCGGTAAGTATTGCCATCGGTGAAAACCTGTTTTGCCATCTGCTCCATGGTCAAGAGATAGGACGTGAATAGGTTGTCGAGACGCAGCTGCTGTATAACGGCTTCGTAGAGAGCATCTCCCTTGTGAAGCACTTTGTCAAGGGAGGCTGTGTCAAAACTCAATCCCTCATTGTGGTAGGCAAGAAAGGTGAGAGCCATGCTGGTGCACTGAGTGCTGGGCTTTTTGTCCTTGGACGTTATGACCCCGGATGTTATGTCCCCTTGACAGATAGTGGCCCTCACAGATTGAAAACGTGGGTGTATCCGCTTTTCTTGCCTGCTCTCCTTCTCTCGACTTAGATCGGAAACATCAAGTGTTGGTACTGCTGGTGACACTGGATGTTTCCGAACTGACTGGCTGGGTGGCGGTTTGCTGGCTGACTGGTGCTGGGTGGCTGACTGGATGGTCGGTAGGCGGCTGACCGGCCGGCGGCTGGCCGGCCGGCTGGCTGCTGCTGGGTGACCGGTCGTGAGAGGCCGGCTGCTGGGTGGATGGCCGGATGCTGGGTGGCTGGCTTGCTGTTGCAGCGTGGCTGGCTGACAGCTGCTGGGTGGCCGGCCGTGGGTGCCTGGCTGCTGAGTGGCCGGCTGGACGGTACCAGCCTGTACAGGGGTCTGACTGGAGCCATGGTCAATTTCAAATGAATCGGCTGGCTGACTGGCTGCTGCTGGGTGGCAGGTCGTGGGTGGCCGGTCGTGGGTGCCTGGCTGCTGAGTGGCTGGCTGGACGGTGCCAGAGTGTCCAGGGGTCTCACTGGAGCCATTGTCAATTTCAAATGAAACGGGCATGAACTCATATAGGTCGTCTGATGAACGGTTCCAGAAAAGCTTGTGAAAGTGGAGGACCAAATCACTTAGATCACGGAAAGTCAGCAGAATGGCTTTTCCGTTAGGTATCGATGACAAACCCGTTGAAGATCTAGAGTGAGAGTCAAACAATCCATAGCGTCCTGATGTGTCACGGAACACTGCAAAGCATTCAGGATTTACGATCAGGATAGCATGGGTGACATCGTCGGACAGGCACTTCAGTTGCTCTTCAAGAGGCAGCATTCCCGAGACTTTGGCTGCTGCTCTGTCGGCTTCTGTTGGTTTCACGTGACCAACTCTCATATCAGAAAGGTCCCGGACAACGCTGTAACACCTATTTCCGTCGGTGATAGCCAGTGTTGGCATCTCCTCTATGGTCAACATCTTGCCCACTGGCCTTTTGTCGGAACGATGCTGCCGGATAACGCTATCGTAGAGTTGATTGCCTCGATGAAGCACGACGTCAAGGGAGGATGTGTCATAAGTCATTCCCTCATGGTGGTAGGCAAGGAAGGTGACACCCATGCATGTGCATTGACTGTTTGTCGTTCCGTAGTCCCCTTGACATTTGGACGCCATCACCGATTGCACACGCGGTTGACTCTGCGTTGCTGTGCTCTGCGTTGCCGTAGTCTTCTCCCGATGTTCAACAGGTGAACAGATCTGATGTAAGCAAGACAAAAAACAAAACAAAAAAGTTTCACCATCATTGTATATAGCTCCTCTTGGACGATATATAAACATTATTAGCTTTTACTAATTTATCTTTCAGGAAAGGAAAGAAACTTTAAAAACTTCTCAATGAAAACAAACTTTGCATCCAAATTACCTTGCTGCCTTTCGTGATGTCCGCATAGCTAGGACGATACGATGGGACAGCGGGATTCATGTCACGGTCAGGATTTGGCAGGATGGAACACCCAGGCGAGTCCACCTGCGGCGAAAAAGAAAAACAGAAAGACTCTGTGACTGTCAAATCATACACATCAATCATAGTAATATCATTGCTGTCCCGTGGAAACATTGTATGTCCAAGGCAGTTCCTTTTGAGTAAATGGAAAACAGAACCTGTGTTCCAATGGATCCAATATAGTGTTATTGTCACAAGCTATTGTTAATACATTTCATTGGTTAAAGATGGGGTGCCATGATTGTTTTTCCTTTTTCAGTTTGTTTTATGCGTCTATGAAGTTGACATTACTCTAACAGACCACCTGTCATCTTCTCTGTATACTGTTGGTTTCTTCCTGTAAGCTGAATGCTTTTGTCAAAAGTCCCAATTGAAATGCATCGTTTTGATGAAGTACTAAAAACATACTCCCCACATTATCATACAACATCATCTGTGGGTGTAGCTAACTCAAACGCACATGTGCGACATTCACCTTGAGGGTGTTCCTTTCCTAAAAGAACGGATGTACATATTGCCTCGCACCAAAATTGAACTCATGCTCCATCGTAGGATGAGCGGAAATAGCTCACAATGTGTCGTGGAAGCAACACTTTGTGAGCTTGTAGATTGGCTATTGTCGGTCAGTGTGTGACACTGTCATATGACAAAGTATAAATTGGGCTTGTAGATATGTTGTTTTTGGCAAGTGTACAAATTATAGATACATGTGCCATTCATGACTGAAGCCTAATTCATAGACATTACAAATAAACTCATACCATTATTTGCAACGGTATGGGGCAGTACTGTAAGAAATGAAGGCTTCCCTAATGTGACCCTGGAAACAGGATTTGATAATCACAGGCTCATACTATTAGTATTGCCGCCTCCACTACCACCAGCGCCGATAACAATGTGTGGAAAATAATTTGGGAACCCTATTCCTTTAAAAAGTAATAATATTACGTATTGATTTGTGTGAAGAGTAATATATTATATATTAGATTACCATATTACTTTTATTTGTTACCGTTTAAGTTAATCTTCCATTTTGGAACAACAGCAGAATGATACACATTCAAAATAGCCCATCTACAAGCTCAAATGCATCACGTCCGCGACATGTTGTGAGCTTGTAGATCGTCTATTTTTGGTGTGCGGCCCCGTCGTATGGCGAAGTACAGAACCGACGTTAGATGTTGAATACATAGACTGTAAAATGGTATGTAAAATACTATGTATGGACAAAGGGAGCCCCATTGATTTCTACAGACCGCTTTGAAGCCACATTTTGTTCTTGATTGGGTGCAGAGCTACGGTGAAAATCAGGTATGGATTAAACAGAAATAAATAATAATAAATCTTCCCGATCATGTTTTTGAGAGGGAGGGATGCGGGGGACACATGGCACCCCATCTTTGAACACATTTATGAAACACAAATTGACTTTTGTGAGGCTGTAGCTTGGCCATTTTCGATACTTGACTAATGTCATGCAACAATGTATATAATAGGGTCGAAGTGTTAAAGATGAACAACAGCATTAATTTATGAAAACGCATTTGTCTGCTCAAAAGAGACTTTTTTCACACAACTATGATAAAATGTGACAAACCTCCTGAAACAGCTTCCTTGAAGTAGACGGCACAGAAGCTGCAAGCTGGCTGGTCTGTAATGAGAAACGCAGCTTGATGTAGAAAAATAAATAACTAAAATATAAACGTAACTATGATGATAACAGAGTATCCCTGGTCACACAGTTAAAGGTTAAAACTGCTTACCGTGGCAATAGGTGACGGGGGTGCACGCACCTCACGACTGACCACCACTCTTGGAGTGACACTCCTAAAAGGTGCTGGAGTGTTGGCTACAGGCTTGCGGGGACTGACCTGTGCATAAGAACAGAGCGAACCGTTTACAGGCTGGAAAATGTAGTGTCTCAGTGAAGTATAGGATCACAGAATACAGAGAGACAGTGTAGTGTCTCAGTAAACTATAGGATCATAGAATACAGAGAGACAGTGTAGTGTCTCAGTAAACTATAGTATCATAGAATACAGAGAGACAGTGTAGTGTCTCAGTAATCTATAGGATCATAGAATACAAAGAGACAGTGTAGTTTCTCAGTAAACTATAGCATGATAGAATACAGAGAGACACCGTAGTGTCTCAGTAAACTAAATGATCATAGAATACAGAGAGACTATAAAAAATACATCACAGACAGTGCAGTGTCTCAGTAAAGTAATAGAATACAGAGAGACACTGTAGTGTCTCAGTAAACTATAGGATCATAGAATACAGAGAGTCAGTATAGTGTTTCAGTAAACTATAGGATCATAGAATACAGAGACAGTGTAGTGTCTCAGTAAACTATAGGATCATAGAATACAGAGACAGTGTAGTGTCTCAGTAAACTATAGGATCATAGAATACAGAGAGACAGTGTAGTGACTATAGGATCAACTATGTTGCTACTTTTCCACAACAGTGCCATAAAACAATAATCACCTGCACCCAGCGTTCCGGCGTGGACTGGAACGGTACAGTTGTCTTTCTGCACGGCTCCTGGACCTTCGACTGGCTGGTCTGAAATGAGAAATAAGGCTTGGTGAGTAAAAAGTAAACTAATATTATAACAGAGTCTCGTCACAAAGCAGCGAATCTTTACCGTGGGAATCACTGGACGTCCTACCACTCTTGGAGTGACACTCCTAAAAGGTGCTGGAGTGTTGGCTACAGGCTTGCGGGGACTGACCTGTGCATAAGAACAGAGCGAACCGTTTACAGGCTGGAAAATGAGTGAAGTATAGGATCACAGAATACAGAGAGACAGTGTAGTGTCTCAGTAAACTATAGGATCATAGAATACAGAGAGACAGTGTAGTGTCTCAGTAAACTATAGTATCATAGAATACAGAGAGACAGTGTAGTGTCTCAGTAATCTATAGGATCATAGAATACAAAGAGACAGTGTAGTTTCTCAGTAAACTATAGCATGATAGAATACAGAGAGACACCGTAGTGTCTCAGTAAACTAAATGATCATAGAATACAGAGAGACTATAAAAAATACATCACAGACAGTGCAGTGTCTCAGTAAAGTAATAGAATACAGAGAGACACTGTAGTGTCTCAGTAAACTATAGGATCATAGAATACAGAGAGTCAGTATAGTGTTTCAGTAAACTATAGGATCATAGAATACAGAGACAGTGTAGTGTCTCAGTAAACTATAGGATCATAGAATACAGAGACAGTGTAGTGTCTCAGTAAACTATAGGATCATAGAATACAGAGAGACAGTGTAGTGACTATAGGATCAACTATGTTGCTACTTTTCCACAACAGTGCCATAAAACAATAATCACCTGCACCCAGCGTTCCGGCGTGGACTGGAACGGTACAGTTGTCTTTCTGCACGGCTCCTGGACCTTCGACTGGCTGGTCTGAAATGAGAAATAAGGCTTGGTGAGTAAAAAGTAAACTAATATTATAACAGAGTCTCGTCACAAAGCAGCGAATCTTTACCGTGGGAATCACTGGACGTCCTACCACTCTTGGAGTGACACTCCTAAAAGGTGCTGGAGTGTTGGCTACAGGCTTGCGGGGACTGACCTGTGCATAAGAACAGAGCGAACCGTTTACAGGCTGGAAAATGAGTGAAGTATAGGATCACAGAATACAGAGAGACAGTGTAGTGTCTCAGTAAACTATAGGATCATAGAATACAGAGAGACAGTGTAGTGTCTCAGTAAACTATAGTATCATAGAATACAGAGAGACAGTGTAGTGTCTCAGTAATCTATAGGATCATAGAATACAAAGAGACAGTGTAGTTTCTCAGTAAACTATAGCATGATAGAATACAGAGAGACACCGTAGTGTCTCAGTAAACTAAATGATCATAGAATACAGAGAGACTATAAAAAATACATCACAGACAGTGCAGTGTCTCAGTAAAGTAATAGAATACAGAGAGACACTGTAGTGTCTCAGTAAACTATAGGATCATAGAATACAGAGAGTCAGTATAGTGTTTCAGTAAACTATAGGATCATAGAATACAGAGACAGTGTAGTGTCTCAGTAAACTATAGGATCATAGAATACAGAGACAGTGTAGTGTCTCAGTAAACTATAGGATCATAGAATACAGAGACAGTGTAGTGTCTCAGTAAACTAAATGATCATAGAATACAGAGAGACTATAAAAAATACATCACAGACAGTGCAGTGTCTCAGTAAAGTAATAGAATACAGAGAGACACTGTAGTGTCTCAGTAAACTATAGGATCATAGAATACAGAGAGTCAGTATAGTGTTTCAGTAAACTATAGGATCATAGAATACAGAGACAGTGTAGTGTCTCAGTAAACTATAGGATCATAGAATACAGAGACAGTGTAGTGTCTCAGTAAACTATAGGATCATAGAATACAGAGACAGTGTAGTGTTTCAGTAAACTATAGGATCATAGAATACAGAGACAGTGTAGTGTCTCAGTAAACTATATGCTCGGACGAACCTGTGCTCTTGCCTGCTGCAGTTGCTCGTGAACAGCAAACGAGAACTGCTGTGCAAGGATAGGCCACCCGCCATCGTCGCTCAGGTGTACCTGAACGACATAATAAGAGAGACATTGGAATGAGACATTGAAATGTTGTATTCATATGATCTACAAACAAACAAATTGTACTTACGCCGTCTGTACACCACAGGTCAGGCTGTGTGAGTGGAAATGCGTCCGGCTCACTGACGTATGCGACTTCTAAAATACATAAAAATAGAACAAATAAACATTTAATTTCCTACAGTTTCTAAATGAGGTAACAGTCACTACAGCTTCAAAACGAACCACTTAAACCTTCTAGACATAGTCAACTGGACATGTTTTGGCTCTGCACATGGACTGATTTATTTTCCAGTCAGCACCAAATCTTTTCACCAGGGGCCCTTTTCTCAAAGACGAGATTAAACCATCCTGGATGCAAGATTAATCAAGGTTTGACAAATGTGCTCAGTACAGCCTGCTTTATTCAGTTCCACAAACACCAAGCCAGGCTGCGATGGAGCGACTCTGTAACTTCTTAACTTCAACTTCATAATGTCAGGTACAGTAAATTAAATATATACAACAATTCTTCTTTTTGTTTTCTGCACACATTATGTAACAATCAGTTACATTTCGTAAAAGTATTAAAAAAAAAAGAACGGGCTGGATTTGATTGCCCTTAACCACTTGAACCCCAGCATCCCCATTCTGGGGGAATATTCACCCAAAATAGCCAATCTACAAGCTCACAACGCGTCACATTGTGAGCTTTTAGATTGGCTGTTCGCAAAATGTTTGCCTATAATGACCTGAAAAGTGATACTAGTGTTCAAAGTGTTTCAGCCATACTTTATACCTGTGTAGTCATCATAATACAATATTGCATAGATCAGCCTAAAGAGTATAAGACCTGTATACTGTATGTGTATGCATTTGTATTATTTACCGCGGTGGTCTGCTGCCATCTGGAACCGCTCTCGCAAACGGTTCTGCTCTGCCATGTCAATGTTCAGACGAGGAGGAAAGTCCAAAACACAGACCTAAAAGCAAATAGTTTTTTCCTGAAAAACTGCATCTTCTCAAACTTTTAGAGGCATAACAATAAATACTCCAAACCAATTAATCAATCATACATTTGATAATAAAAAGACAAATAAGTAAGAATGAACTTACGTTGGGCCAGCGGGCTTGGGCAGTGACCAGAAGCTTGAGAAAGGCCTCTCCTGCTTGGGTGACACTGCCTTGACCCAAGTCGTTGCTTGTAGCCAGAATACAAACTACGTCCGGGACGTGACTTAAGACAGCGTGTCTAAGCTCCAGCTCCAGCTCGCATGCCTTGGCACCAGGGGAAGACAGGACACCGAAGCGTACGTCACATGCTGGCATGCTGACGTATCCATCTACGATGGATCGGAGATGCGAGTCTCCGACAAGAAGGGCGAACTGTTTCAACAAAAGAAAAACAAAATCAATATTTGTTGTGTGAACATTGGCATTTACTCCTCAAAATTAAGAAATGAGCAAAGACAGATACCTTCTTGTTTGACAACTCAGCTGGAATCAAAGACCTCAGCGTTCGCCTAGTCCAGGCTGACTTCTCCCACCGGTTCGCAGGACGGCGTCGTCCTGTGCCCTTGACCTGTAGCTGAAAATGTCAAGGCAGAAAGAAATTATGAAATAAATACAACGCAATGTACATATATATATATGTTAATATAAATCTGAATAAACCATTTCCCAGCATTCCTAATAATGTTGTATTTTATATTCCTCTTCTACAGCACCAAAGCAGTACCAAAAACATAAGCCCCCCCATATTTGGTTGTCACACTGTTATAGAAGGTATATAATAGTGGCTCATTATAAAGAAAGTGTGTGTGTATCAATTGTGGAAACAATACCTGTGAGGCCAAGGTTGGCTTTGAGGCCGGTGGAGAGAAGTGCAGCTTGGCGGTCTGTGTGATTAATACAGAACATAAAGTTAGCCTGCAGAAGATTTGCATTAGAGTAGAGTTGATCACCACAAAGAAGTCAATGCATTGTACCTTCTTCGCCGGTGAAGAAAACGGTGAAGGGTCTCCGGACGACCTCGTGCCACCCCAGACAGACGGCGGGGCGATTGACTGGGCCGTCTGAACAAAACAAGACCAGTAAAACTCAGGCATAAAGTGACAATGCAGAGAACTGATATTTACTCTCCAAAGTAGCTTGTGCACTGAATACAACGCGATTGATTCTTACAGACCAAAGCGATTGGGAGAAGGCTGAATAATTTATACATATAATGTGTCTCCCTGTAGTCACCATCACAAACTGTCAAATAATAGCAACACACCCATACCTCCGTGACAAAATATCCAGGTATTCAAATAGATGTGAACAAACCCGCTCCACTCTGGACAGAGCAAACTACACAGCTGTGATTAATGTATGAGATTACTGAGCGGGGGAGCAACTTTAATAAGGACCTTTAGGTAGATAAGTGACCACCAAAAACAGGAGCCTGTAGGGACCTTTAGTAGAGCCAATCATTGTATCCACATGTTATTTAATGCTTTGCGGTGGGTTTTTAAACAGCCAGTTTAATTCCTAGTCTATCGTACACACACACCTGACCAGGGTCAGCGAGCAGCTGATCTGCAGGCAGCTTGGTCCATCGCCGGTTTGCCGCTGTCGCACGCTTGGTCTTGCGAGGCATCTCTGCTACCAGCTCGGATTTCTGCTACCTCTTCCTGTTGACTTGGGAAAGAAAAAACTCACACACAACAAGCGTTACTAGGACAACAACAATCAGCTACGTAAAACAATATATAATAGTAAGTGAGTGAGTGAGTGAGTGAGTGAGTGTGTATATGTGTGTGTGTGTGTGTGTGTGTGTGTGTGTGTGTGTGTGTGTCTGTGTGTGTGAGATACTTCACCAGGAACTACTCTGCAGCGGTCTGCAGGTACCGTAGTCCACAGAGGTTGAAGCTAGCAAGGGGTAAAAGGATATATACATTTATATACACAAAAGCAAACATGAAAGTACTAAGTTAAATATTGATTAAGTTTCATTCCTTTTTCAATGAATCAAAGAATCAAGAAGTGTTTTTAATACATCAAAAATGTATTGCCCAACTCAGCCCTATGCCATTGTGTGTTGCACATTGACAGGCAAAAATAGCTTCATTAATGGCAACATTTGCATGCAGGGGTCTTCAACGCCTTTAAGCCCAAGGACCCCCTAGCTGAGAAAAAAGAGCCAATCTACAAGCTTGCAGGTCTGCGATGTTCAAAGAAAATCATGTAAAAAATGAATATCTTTGAATCATTTTAACAACTCTCTGAGAGTGTACAAATGGAACCAAATGGACCCTTACAGGTATGTAACTCTGAGAGTGTACAAATGGGACCAAATAGACCCATATGGGTCCATTTGGTTCCATTTTGTACACTCAGTTACATTAACACAGATTTTACAGTGTAGATTACTTTGTACACAATACGTTTACACCACTGGATGAACCGTAAATAGTAACAGATCTACAAGTATGTATGTATGTATGTATCTAACTTTGATAATGTACAAATGGAACCAAATGGTTTGGTCTACAAGCTCAGAAAAACACCAAATAATGCATGCAGGGCAGAATTAGGACGATACCCACTCACAATCAAAATAAAAAAGAGAGCACTTAAGTTCTACAACCACCTAAAAGAAAGCGACCTAGATGCAGTCCATAACAAGGCACTCACACACAGCGAAACTCTAGAGAGATGCCCCCTCAGCCAGCTGGCCCTGGAACTCCGGGCACAAACACTAACAGAGCCACGTGATAGAAAACCCATTGGACTAAACCAAATTATAAAACAGCAAAATGAAAACTACCTGACACACTGGAAAGAAGCAACCCAAAAGCAGAGTAAACTAGAATGCTATCTGGCCCTAAACAGAGAATACGCAGTGGCAGAATACCTGAGCACCGTGACAGACCCAAAACAAAGAAAAACACTGTTACTGAACAAACACTCTATAGTAATGATTACTATCACAATATAGAGCTATTTAACACTGTTACTGAACAAACCCTCTATAGCAATGATTACTATCACAATATAGAACTATTTAACACTGTCACTGTTACCTGCCTGCCACCTTGTTAAAGGAGGAGTTCACCCAAAAAATTACTTATTTTCTATCAATTGCACACCCCATGAAGCCTTGAATTCATGGATTTCTTTTTGTTTTTGTGGCATTCCTAAGCCAATAATTTGATTATAATAAATTTGTCCCCATTGATTCCGGTAGGAGACACAAATGCATTTGTGTCTCCTACCGGAATCAATGGGGCTAAATTTATTATAATCAAATAATAAAGGAAGGAATGCGACAAAAACAAAAAAAAATCCATGAATTCAAGGCTCCATGGGGTGAGTAATCCATAGAAAAAAAGTTATTTTGGGGGTGAACTACTCCTTTAAGCTTAATGTTGGCCATGTGTGTGTGTGTGTGTGTGTGTGTGTGTGTGTGTGTGTGTGTGTGTGTGTGGATCCAACCAAGTAAAAGTAGCAATACCACAATGTAGAAATACTCTGTTTTTAAGTAAAAGGCCTGTGTTGAAAATGTTACTTCAGTCAAAGTACAAAAGTATTGAAAATAGCAGATCTACAAGCTCACAACGCGTTGCTAAGCGACATGTTGTGAACTTGTAGATCAGCTATTTTCAGATGTATAAAATAGGGCTAAAGTTGTAAATGTGCTATTTGTATGTTTGATAATATAATAAATGTACATTTATATCAGCAAAGTAACTAGTAAAAAAGTTCTGAAATAATTGTAGTGGAGTAAAAAGATTGAATATTGGATATACTCCAGTAAAGTAAAAATACCTCAAAAGTGTACTAAAGTACAGTACTTGAGTAAATGTACTTAATGACTTTCTATACCAATGATACCATGTCAATATAAAGCTAGTTAACACACACAAACACACACGCAGTGGTGTAAAGTAACTAAGTACATTTACTCAAGTACTATACTTAAGTACACTTGAGGATTTTTTACTTTACTGGAGTATTTCCCATTTTCAATACTTTTACTTCTACTCCACTACATCTCAGAGGCAAATATTGTACTTTTACTCCACTACAATTATTTGAAAACTTTAGTTTAGTTACTTTGCAGATATACATTATTACATTATAAAACATACATTAACCACTTTTGCCCTATTTTATACCTAGGCTATTTGAAAATAGCAGATCTACAAGCTCACAACGCGTTGTGAGCTTGTAGATCTGCTATTTTCAAACGTTTTAGTACTTTAACTTTTGGTACTTTAAGTACATTTTGATACCAATACTTTTGTACTTTCACTTAAGTAAAACATTTGAGTACTTTTTCCACCACTGCACACACGTTACAAGGGACTCTAGAGAGATGCCCCCTCAGCCAGCTGGCCCTGGAACTCCGGGCACAAACACTAACAGAGCCACGTGATAGAAAACCCATTGGACTAAACCAAATTATAAAACAGCAACTTTTTCCACCACTGCACACACGTTACAAGGGACTCTAGAGAGATGCCCCCTCAGCCAGCTGGCCCTGGAACTCCGGGCACAAACACTAACAGAGCCACGTGATAGAAAACCCATTGGACTAAACCAAATTATAAAACAGCAAAATGAAAACTACCTGACACACTGGAAAGAAGCAACCCAAAAGCAGAGTAAACTAGAATGCTATCTGGCCCTAAACAGAGAATACGCAGTGGCAGAATACCTGAGCACCGTGACAGACCCAAAACAAAGAAAAACACTGTTACTGAACAAACACTCTATAGTAATGATTACTATCACAATATAGAGCTATTTAACACTGTCACTGTTACCTGCCTGCCACCTTGTTAAAGGAGGAGTTCACCCAAGAAATGACTTATTTTCTATCAATTGCACACCCCATGAAGCCTTGAATTCATGGATTTATTTTTGTTTTTGTGGCATTCCTAAGCCAATAATTTGATTATAATAAATTTGTCCCCATTGATTCCGGTAGGAGACACAAATGCATTTGTGTCTCCTACCGGAATCAATGGGGCTAAATTTATTATAATCAAATAATAAAGGAAGGAATGCGACAAAAACAAAAAAAAAATCCATGAATTCAAGGCTCCATGGGGTGAGTAATCCATAGAAAAAAAGTTATTTTGGGGGTGAACTACTCCTTTAAGCTTAATGTTGGCCGTGTGTGTGTGTGTGTGTGTGTGTGTGTGTGTGTGTGTGTGTGTGTGTGTGTGTGTGTGTGTGTGTGTGTGTGTGTGTGTGTGTGTGTGTGTGTGGATCCAACCAAGTAAAAGTAGCAATACCACAATGTAGAAATACTCTGTTTTTAAGTAAAAGGCCTGTGTTGAAAATGTTACTTCAGTCAAAGTACAAAAGTATTGAAAATAGCAGATCTACAAGCTCACAACGCGTTGCTAAGCGACATGTTGTGAACTTGTAGATCAGCTATTTTCAGATGTATAAAATAGGGCTAAAGTTGTAAATGTGCTATTTGTATGTTTGATAATATAATAAATGTACATTTATATCAGCAAAGTAACTAGTAAAAAAGTTCTGAAATAATTGTAGTGGAGTAAAAAGATTGAATATTGGATATACTCCAGTAAAGTAAAAATACCTCAAAAGTGTACTAAAGTACAGTACTTGAGTAAATGTACTTAATGACTTTCTATACCAATGATACCATGACAATATAAAGCTAGTTAACACACACAAACACACACGCAGTGGTGTAAAGTAACTAAGTACATTTACTCAAGTACTATACTTAAGTACACTTGAGGATTTTTTACTTTACTGGAGTATTTCCCATTTTCAATACTTTTACTTCTACTCCACTACATCTCAGAGGCAAATATTGTACTTTTACTCCACTACAATTATTTGAAAACTTTAGTTTAGTTACTTTGCAGATATACATTATTACATTATAAAACATACATTAACCACTTTTGCCCTATTTTATACCTAGGCTATTTGAAAATAGCAGATCTACAAGCTCACAACGCGTTGTGAGCTTGTAGATCTGCTATTTTCAAACGTTTTAGTACTTTAACTTTTGGTACTTTAAGTACATTTTGATACCAATACTTTTGTACTTTCACTTAAGTAAAACATTTGAGTACTTTTTCCACCACTGCACACACGTTACAAGGGACTCTAGAGAGATGCCCCCTCAGCCAGCTGGCCCTGGAACTCCGGGCACAAACACTAACAGAGCCACGTGATAGAAAACCCATTGGACTAAACCAAATTATAAAACAGCAACTTTTTCCACCACTGCACACACGTTACAAGGGACTCTAGAGAGATGCCCCCTCAGCCAGCTGGCCCTGGAACTCCGGGCACAAACACTAACAGAGCCACGTGATAGAAAACCCATTGGACTAAACCAAATTATAAAACAGCAACTTTTTCCACCACTGCACACACGTTACAAGGGACTCTAGAGAGATGCCCCCTCAGCCAGCTGGCCCTGAAACTCCGGGCACAAACACTAACAGAGCCACGTGATAGAAAACCCATTGGACTAAACCAAATTATAAAACAGCAAAATGAAAACTACCTGACACACTGGAAAGAAGCAACCCAAAAGCAGAGTAAACTAGAATGCTATCTGGCCCTAAACAGAGAATACGCAGTGGCAGAATACCTGAGCACCGTGACAGACCCAAAACAAAGAAAAACACTGTTACTGAACAAACACTCTATAGTAATGATTACTATCACAATATAGAGCTATTTAACACTGTCACTGTTACCTGCCTGCTACCTTGTTAAAGGAGGAGTTCACCCAAGAAATGACTTATTTTCTATCAATTGCACACCCCATGAAGCCTTGAATTCATGGATTTATTTTTGTTTTTGTGGCATTCCTAAGCCAATAATTTGATTATAATAAATTTGTCCCCATTGATTCCGGTAGGAGACACAAATGCATTTGTGTCTCCTACCGGAATCAATGGGGCTAAATTTATTATAATCAAATAATAAAGGAAGGAATGCGACAAAAACAAAAAAAAATCCATGAATTCAAGGCTCCATGGGGTGAGTAATCCATAGAAAAAAAGTTATTTTGGGGGTGAACTACTCCTTTAAGCTTAATGTTGGCCATGTGTGTGTGTGTGTGTGTGTGTGTGTGTGTGTGTGTGTGTGTGTGTGTGTGTGTGTGTGTGTGTGTGTGTGTGTGTGTGTGTGTGTGTGGATCCAACCAAGTAAAAGTAGCAATACCACAATGTAGAAATACTCTGTTTTTAAGTAAAAGGCCTGTGTTGAAAATGTTACTTCAGTCAAAGTACAAAAGTATTGAAAATAGCAGATCTACAAGCTCACAACGCGTTGCTAAGCGACATGTTGTGAACTTGTAGATCAGCTATTTTCAGATGTATAAAATAGGGCTAAAGTTGTAAATGTGCTATTTGTATGTTTGATAATATAATAAATGTACATTTATATCAGCAAAGTAACTAGTAAAAAAGTTCTGAAATAATTGTAGTGGAGTAAAAAGATTGAATATTGGATATACTCCAGTAAAGTAAAAATACCTCAAAAGTGTACTAAAGTACAGTACTTGAGTAAATGTACTTAATGACTTTCTATACCAATGATACCATGACAATATAAAGCTAGTTAACACACACAAACACACACGCAGTGGTGTAAAGTAACTAAGTACATTTACTCAAGTACTATACTTAAGTACACTTGAGGATTTTTTACTTTACTGGAGTATTTCCCATTTTCAATACTTTTACTTCTACTCCACTACATCTCAGAGGCAAATATTGTACTTTTACTCCACTACAATTATTTGAAAACTTTAGTTTAGTTACTTTGCAGATATACATTATTACATTATAAAACATACATTAACCACTTTTGCCCTATTTTATACCTAGGCTATTTGAAAATAGCAGATCTACAAGCTCACAACGCGTTGTGAGCTTGTAGATCTGCTATTTTCAAACGTTTTAGTACTTTAACTTTTGGTACTTTAAGTACATTTTGATACCAATACTTTTGTACTTTCACTTAAGTAAAACATTTGAGTACTTTTTCCACCACTGCACACACGTTACAAGGGATGCTAAAGCCACGTGAAATGCTAGCTTGTGTGTGTGTGTGTGTGTGTGTGTGTGTGTGTGTGTGTGTGTGTGTGTGTGTGTGTGTGTGTGTCTCATCTACCACGCTGCTTGCGTTAGCATAGCAACGTTAGCTCACATGCCTTCGTGTGTATATAACAGTTTTACATTACCAAACTTTTTTTTTTCAACTCACCAAGGGTTAGGTGATGATAAGGCAAGGTCTGGTTGTGTAGAGGTGATGGTAGTGAGTCTTAATCCAAGGTGAAATAATGCAAATCTCAGAGGATCTGTATGTCTGACTGTATTGTCTCTCTAGGAACGCAATACAGGTAGGGTTGCCAGGTATTGTGCGGATAATAAGCATTTTCGTTGGACTTTTTTTTCCCTGTAAAGTTGCTTGTAAATAATGCTATTTGCATTTGTGGCTTGTAGATCGGCTTTTTTCAAACATACATATATTGGCTCTAATATATATGTATATATGTATAGGTTATTTTTAAGTGCTCATGTGGCCTGTAGCTCCTTTTTGTTGTCTCTTTTTTTATAGACCTGTTCCGCTTATTACTCTTCATTTTTTGGCAACACTGATCACATGACTAAGTACAATTTACAGGTACTCAAACTAAAGTATTTCCAGTACTTTTACTTCTACTCCACTACACAGCACGCAGGCAAATATTGTACTTTTACTCCACTAGAATAATTTGAATACTTTAGTTAGTAGTTACTTTGTTTGATAGATAGATTGATTGAATATTTTATTAGGCAAAAAATGTAAAATAGCACAGTTACATTTAAAATACTTTGTCTAACAGGTCCGTTCATAAAAGTCCTTGCGGACTTGTTTCCAATGAGGGCCTTGGTATTCAATTCATATACATATATAGTGGCACCACAGTTCGAATATCATTACAAAAAAAAAAAAAAGCCAAAAAGATGAAAGTAAAACATTTGAGTACATTTTCTATGGAAGTCCATAGGTCCTAAAATTAAATAATAAATACCACAATGAAATAAATAATAAACACAATGATATACATACAAAATACAATTAAATAAGTAAGAAATACAATTAAATAAATACATGTATTATATATGTATATATATATATATATATATATATAGATATATATAGATATATATATATATATATATATATATATATATATATATATATATATATATATATATATATATATATATATATATATATATATATACTGATGGTGTACAAATGGAACCAAATGGACCCTGACGGGTCCATTTGGTTCCATTTGTACACTATCAGTATATATATATATATATATATATATATATATATATATATATATATATATATATATATATATATACACACACATATATGTATAGTCTTTCTCCACTACAATTATTTGGAAAGTTTAGTTACTTAGTTAGGTTTTATTATATCTATTGATAAAATGATGTAGGTTTTATTTGTTCTTGTCAATATTTATTTACCCTGGTAGAGATTTGATTGTTTTCATAGACCTGGTTGCTTATTTCTCTCATAAACCTGGCAACTATCCGTTCGTGGAGCATATACACACACACACACACACACACACACACACACACACACACACACACACACACACACACACACACACACACACACACACACACACACACACACACACACACACACACTCGCCGACCCCCTAGCACCCCCTTCAGCTCACCCCTGCACACACACACACACACACACACACACACACACACACACACACACACACACACACACACACACACACACACACACACACACACACACACACACACACACACACACACACACACACACACACACACACACACACACACTCGCCTCTGTGGTGTGTGACTTCAGTTTTCCCTTTTGATTAAAGCTTTTGCCACACTCTGTACAACTAAATCCTTTCTTCCCTGTTTGACTCCTCATGGAGTCCAAGTTTTGTGTCACAGAGAACTCTCCAGGGTCAGATGGATGGATGGATGGATGGATGGATGGTTGGATGGATGGATGGATGGATGGATGAGGGACCTCTCAGCTGAGAGAGAGATGAAGCAGGGACCCCTTAGCTGAGAGACAGATGAAGCAGGGACCCTTAGCTGAGAAAAAGATGAAGCAGGGACCCCTCAGCTGAGAGACAGATGAAGCAGGGACCCCTTAGCTGAGAGACAGATGAAGCAGGGACCCCTTAGCTGAGAGAGAGATGAAGCAGGGACCCCTTAGCTGAGAGAGAGATGAAGCAGGGACCCCTTAGCTGAGAGAGAGATGAAGCAGGGACCCCTCAGCTGAGAGACAGATGAAGCAGGCACCCCTTAGCTGAGAGACATGAAGCAGGGACCTCTTAGCTGAGAGAGAGATGAAGCAGGGACCCCTCAGCTGAGAGACAGATGAAGCAGGGACCCCTTAGCTGAGAGAGAGAGATGAAGCAGGGACCCCTTAGCTGAGAGAGAGATGAAGCAGGGACCCCTTAGCTGAGAGAGAGATGAAGCAGGGACCCCTCAGCTGAGAGACAGATGAAGCAGGCACCCCTTAGCTGAGAGACATGAAGCAGGGACCTCTTAGCTGAGAGAGAGATGAAGCAGGGACCCCTCAGCTGAGAGACAGATGAAGCAGGGACCCCTTAGCTGAGAGAGAGAGATGAAGCAGGGACCCCTTAGCTGAGAGAGAGATGAAGCAGGGACCCCTTAGCTGAGAGACAGATGAAGCAGGGACCCCTTAGCTGAGAGAGAGATGAAGCAGGGACCCCTTAGCTGAGAGACAGATGAAGCAGGGACCCCTTAGCTGAGAGAGAGATGAAGCAGGGACCCCTTAGCTGAGAGACAGATGAAGCAGGGACCCCTTAGCTGAGAGACAGATGAAGCAGGGACCCCTTAGCTGAGAGACAGATGAAGCAGGGACCCCTTAGCTGAGAGACAGATGAAGCAGGGACCCCTTAGCTGAGAGAGAGATGAAGCAGGGACCTCTTAGCTGAGAGAGAGATGAAGCAGGGACCCCTTAGCTGAGAGAGAGATGAAGCAGGGACCCCTTAGCTGAGAGACAGATGAAGCAGGGACCCTTAGCTGAGAGAGAGATGAAGCAGGGACCCCTCAGCTGAG